>NC_051227.1:21413657-21686157 GCF_015220715.1 Pygocentrus nattereri | reverse complement strand
CCTTATGTGTACACTCAACGTCTATTTTATTAGCTCCGCATACTATATAGGTGCACTTTGTAGTTCTACAATTAGACTGCAGTCCATCTGTTTCTCTGCATTCTTTGTTAGCCCCCATTCAGGCTGTTCTTCAGTGGTCAGGAACAGCAGAGAGCAGATATTATTTGGGTGGCGGCTCATTCTCAGCACTGTATTGACACTGACGTGGAAGTGAGGTGTGAGTAGGTGTTGTGCTGGCACAAGTGAACAATATGTTTTTGCAGCTTATTTTATATATGTGCTACATGGACTGACGAGTACACATTTTGGAACAATGTTTACAAACTAAAATTAGCTCTTTTACATCAAAAAAGTAAGGAAGTACATTTTCCATGATTTGGGCCCTTTAAAGCAAGACTTTGAAAAGTACAGGTAAAAAATTCTGGACAATTTTTGGTGTTGGGAACCCAGGTGTGTGATGAGAATATTGAAGAGTGTCAGGTGATCAGTAATGAGGTGCAGCAGAGCGAGGCTGAGCAGTCTCAGGTGCAGCAGAAATGACAAGCTTGCACTTCACAGTGACAGGACCAAGGACTGCTCCTCCATTAAAAAAAATATTAAAACAAATTTATTTCAGAGCTATAACTCATTCAGAATATCAGCTCAGTGGTTCTCTGTATTTGATGGGCCAAAATATTACAGTTTTCTCAATCTAGTCAGTTGTGTCATTTACTTCCATATAGCACATTTGAATACTGTGATTGGCACTTGACCCCTGAGACCCTCAATTTTTTAAGTGCTGCTTAACACTTTTAAGCCAACTGGCCACATGCAAAAGAACAACCAGTCACTGCATAGCAACTGCCTCTACCCACCTTATACAACAAGTGGTGGAAAAACACAGAGAAAACTCCTCAGAACAAACCTACAGGACCGCCTGCCACTAATGGCCTGGACCAACAGCAAGTTATGACTAAGGAATCAAGATTAGGTCTTCAGCTCAAATTTAAAGAAAACAAATGTTATGACCATTGAAGTCTGCTAACTTAACCACTGATGGTGAAGATTTAGAAATAATGGACAGCTTTTTGCCTGTTTGGATCAGTTATTATAGTTATTAGCAATAACAACAAGTTATTAACAACAAAGGATCTAGCAGTAAACATAAATAAATAAAAATGGATGAAGGAAGAGCTTGAAAAGAAAATATGTTGATGTCTATGATATCTATATAAAGTAGTAATGTATGTAGTATAGAAATATGTGCATGTATATATTATACACACACACACACACACACACACACACACACACACACACACACACACACTCACTCACTGCTCAGCATAAATGAGTACACCCCAACAGATTTGTCAGAAAACCTTTAGTTTCCTTTCAGAATCAACATTTTCTATGGGATACTATACTACAAAATACTCCCACAAATGTGGGTCATTGATTGCAAACAAGATGTGTTAATTTGCACAAACATAAAAGTAATTTTCCTAACAAATGCATTCAAGACCATGTCACAAAAATGAGTACAACCCAATGAAAGTCTTAGGAGCACAGCTAAAGTTTAGACTACAAAATTCTCATTAATAAGAATTCAACCGCAGGTGAGTCTAATTATCCATTAAACAGGTGTCCAGCAGACAGTTGGCTATAAAAGGGTGTTACGTAACAAACTAAACCCCTTCCCATTTCATGCTGTCATCAATGGCACTGCATGGAAGAGAAATGTCACAAGACCTACGAAAAAAATCATTTCTTTACACAGGAAAGGTGAAGGCTACAAGAAGATCAGCAAAGCTTTACTGATCAGTCAGAGTACTGTAGCAAAAGTGATACAAAAATTTAAGAAAGATAGAACTGCAACCATCTCCCAAAGACGTCCAGGCCGTCCACAGAGGTTATCACCTAAACAGGAGCGTCTTCTGATCAGAAGGCTTGATGAAAATCGCCATGCAAGTTCAGTGCAGTTAGTGAAAGAAGTAGAAAGGCAATCTGGGGTGACTGTTTCCAGTGTCACAATACGGCGTACACTGCACAGGAACGGCATGCATGGGTGTCATCCACGAAGGAAGCCTCTCCTAAAGCCTGTGCACAAAAAAGCCTGCCCTGATCTGAACCCAACCGAACACCTATGGGGAATTCTGAAGAGACAAGTTGAGCATCACTCTCCATCCAGCATCCAGGCTCTAAAAGAGGTCATTCTTGAAGAATGGAAAAATATTGATGTTTCAATATGTCGCCAATTTGTTCATTCCATGCCTAGAAGACTTGGTGCTGTCCTTAAAAATCATGGAGGTCATACAAAATACTAGATGTAGTAGTTTTTGTTGTGAGGTGTATTCATTTTTACATCAACTAATTTGAGTAAAACTGAAGATTTTGTAATCCAAGTTAAATTATTAACCTTACTTCCATGGTTATAGGTCAAACCAATATTCAATGAAACTCAGTCTTGTCAAAATTTTGGAAATTGTTCTTGTGTTCAGTGAGATATTGATTAAAATCTTACTTTTCAAAGGGGGTGTACTCATTTTATGCTGAGCACTGTGTGTGTATATATATATATATATATATATATATATATATATATATACACACACACACACACACACACACACACACACACACACACAGAGCGCCCTACACAATTATTGGCACCCCTCGTTAAGATGTGCTCTTAGGCTTCTAATAAATCATTTTTTAAAAAAATAATATAGGACAACAATGCAAAAAAAAAAAAGAGAAAAAAAATCTGACCTTTAATTCAAGTACATTTATTCAGTGGGAAAAAAAATCCCACATTAAGAAATAATTATTTTACATGAAATCATCTGTGCCACAATTATTGGCAACCCTGATGTTAATACTTTGTACAACCCCCTTTTGCCAACAAGACAGCACTTAACCTTCTCCTATAACATTTCAGAAGATGGGAAAATACATAGAGAGGGCTGTTCGACAATTACTCTTTGCACAATCTCTCCAAATTGTCCAGAGTCCTGGGTCCTCTCCTATGCACTCTTCAGCTCACCCCACAGGTTTTCATTTGGGTTGAGGTCTGGGGACTGAGATGGCCATGGGAGGAGCTTGATTTTGTGTTTGGTGAACCATTTTTGTGTAGATTTGGTCACATGTTTAGGGTCATAAAGACCCAGTGACGAACCATCTTCAGCTTTCGGGCAGAGGCCACCAGATTTAGATTTAAAATGTCCTTGTATTTCAAAGAGTTCATGATGCCATGCACCCTAACAAGGTTCCCAGGGCCTTTGGAAGAGGAACAGGCCCACAGCCATACTTCACAGTGGGCATGAGGTGCTTTTCCGCATACTCATCTTTTGTGTTACGCCAGACCTACTTAGAGTGTTTGTTGCCAAGAAGCTCTATCTTGGTCTCATCTGACCAAAGCACATGGTCCCAGTTGAAGTCCCAGTACCACTTAACGAACTCCAGACGTTTACGTTTATGCTTGTAAGTGAGAAAAGGCTTTTTCCGTGCATGCCTCCCAAACAGCTTGTTGGCATGTAGATAGCGCCTGATGGTTGTTATGGAGACTTTGTAACCCCAAGATGCTACTCTTTGATGCAATTCTCTAACAGTGAGCTTTGCAGAACTTTTTACTTCTCTTACCATCCTCCTCACTGTGCGTGGTGGCAAGATAAACCTGCGTCCTCGTCCAGGCTTGTTTGCCACTGTTCCAGTTGTATTAAACTTCTTGATGATTCCTCTGACTGTACATATGGGCAGGTGTAGGCGAGTGGCTGTTTTCTTGTAGCCATTGCCTGACTTATGAAGGTCACACATCTGCCTTACTTGAATGGTGTGTTCTCTTGTCTTTTTTCCATGTTGAAGAGTGGATAAGAGAAATCGGCCCTTGTATCACATCATATTTATACCCCAGGGAAACAGGAAGTGATGAATAACTAATTAAAGGTTCCTGGACACTCTGATCAAGTTTATAAACTACAGTAGAAATGACAGAAATGCTTCAATTACATTTATTTTCTAGGGGTGCCAATAATTGTGGAACAGGTGATTTTATTTAAAAAAAAGATTTCTTAGTCAGGGATTTTTTTTAATTCACTTGAGTTAAAGGTTACATTTTTCTACAATTTTCAGTGTGACATTATGCTTATGAAATAAAAATTGAATTTATTTTAAGGCTTTTAACACATCTTAACAAGGGGTGCTGATAATTGTGGAGGGCGCTGTAAATATATAAACAAATAAAATTTGTTTCACTTGAACCTCTTATTTTGGACATATTATGAGAAGAACCAATAGTTTGTAAAATACAGTAATTGTAGAATTGTAGCATTTTGTAGAAGAAGGTAAAATTGGGAGTGTTGAACAAGCCGTTTAGGAACCTGAAGATCCAAAGAGAAATCAGGAAATTCTAGACAAACTCTAGTCATATGGTCACTTGTAGTCTAAACTTACTTGAAGGCATTTAATAATAACAACAACAACAATAGAGGTCCAAGGTCATGTCTTTCTTCAGAGAGATAAAGAGAAATGCTTGTTCACCAGCTCACTAGTGGAATCTTACACTTCCACATTTGTCCTTAGGTGCACGCTATACCTATTCACACGATTATGCATACACATTCTCATGAACCAAGTGTGACAACCCCCATTAACACCTGCTCTCTCTGGGTGTGGATTCAGTGAAAGTTGTTAGGAAACTGAATTTCAAGTGTGAGTGTGTTTACACACACACACACACACACAAATGTGTCTTGTAAAAGCAATCTAGTGTTGATGACTCACTCACATGCTGCGGTTAGAGACCGCTCCCAATTTAAGCCCCCGGTTATAAAAGAGGAAAGAGGAAAAGGCAGAGCATGCATAACACTGATAAAGTCTCCAGCACGCTTCGGTGTAGAAGGCTGGGAGAGACGACTTGTTACAGAGCATTCATGAGAGAGACAAAGAGAGAGAGAGAGAGAGAGAGAGACAGAGAGACAGAGAGACAGTAGAAAAGAGAAGGAAGGAAGTGTGTGCAAATATCTACAGACACTGGCTGGACCAGTTGTGGTGCGTGTGGTGTGGCAGACCTGGCAGTCTTGTTCCTGCTTTATGCGAGGGAGTCCAACACATTGCTGACTGCCAGGGAGAGAGGTATGGTACCGACCACAATATTCAACGAGAGCAAGAGAGAGTGAGAGGGTTTGTGGTGGGGGGTGGGCAGAGAGTTTAATTCCTTGGACTCTAGGCTCATTCAGTTATTGTCTCTTTAATGCAAAGGTCATACTCTTCTACTTTAATAATGTGATTTTCCAGTGCTGTTTTCAACTAATATGTAGATAGATAGAGAGAGAGAGAGAGAGAGAGAGAGAGAGAGATAGATAGATAGATAGATAGTTAGAGAGAGAGAGTTACTCTATATACAATAATAAGGTATGCAGTGGGAATCTAAATATTACAAACTATCTGCCGAAGGGTCTTTTTATTTGTATTTTACTCAATATTTTGAGGACTCTGTGAACAAGAAGTTATTAAATGATAAACAATAAACTGTAGTTATCTGTCAGGTTATCAGCTTTGAGGTTTTACCTACATTTTTGAAATAGGACTTATTCTGGATTTCAATTTATTTTAACTTAAATCTCTAAGCAATACAGCTTGCTCTGTCATTTTAGAATCTTCTGCACCTCCAATTATTATTTATTATTAATTTTTATTTATGTATCTTCATAGTCAAATAAAAAAATTAACTTTACTGGAGAAGGCAAAAAATTTCTTTACTTTTAATGCAAGTGAAGTCAGATAGATGCAACAAAGACCACCAATGTGTACAAAATGTGTAAAGGCCATTGAAAACATATCTTCATGTTAATTTTATATTTACCCATTTACCCAGTTGTCCCTATTGAATTAGGAAAGGTCATGTAGTCATGAAGCAAAAAAAAAGTCAATAATTTATTTAGAGATGTTTAAACACAGAGGTCAAATTGACCCCAGAAATAATAGGAGGGCTAGACCAGCCCAGTACAACTACAGTGGCCTAACCATCAAAAACTCACTACTAAGCCTGCTACCATAGTTACATTGAATAATATGTTCAAAAAGTAAGACACAATTTATCTCTTTAAAATACATGAGCATGAACTCATGAAGCATGAAGATACTGTTGCTTGACTGAAAACACGAGTGGCTGCAAGTATGGTTGCTACTTAGTTAGCCAGTGTGTGATTGTATATTAACATTAAGCTAGCCGCCTGTAGCCTTAGTGTGCTAATAAAATGAATGAACTATCTAACTTACCCCTTCTGCACTGTTCCTCACTCTGATATCCAAACTAATTGTTTACTTTCATTTCTTTGCTTCTTGTTTAAGTGACTTTCTATTTTTATCGTGACCACCCCTGATGTTTCTCCATCTCTTTCTCTAGCTAGCCTTCACAGTTTAACTTTCCTGTTTGCTATCATTATTCTTAGCTCTGCAGGTGGTGGCAGTAGAGTGACTGGCTGGTGGCCACACACTGAGAATGCAGTAGGCCACTCATGTGTGCATATGTGCCCTTCAACATTTGCCTGTTATTTGTTGTTTATACCAGGTGGTCTCCATTCATTTTCTATAGGATTACATTAGAAAAGACCATGCAGTTCCCTCTTTCTCAATCCCTCAGCGGCCCACACACATAGCGTCCCACCGGGAATTGTTCTGGTCCTCCTGATGGCCAGTCCACCCCTGAGAGTAATAGAACACAGCACTAACACAGAAGTTCAGAACTCTCAAAAACAAATGTGAAGGCTCAGAAACACAGCATCTCTCTCACACATAGATTATGTGCTGTATTGTAGGAGTAAATGTGAATAACACAAGACATTCGCCCACATGTCTGGGAGAGATCAGTGTGGTGCAGTTCAGCGAGTGGGTGTGGGGGCTGGGGAGTGGCTGTCTGTCTTAAAAGAGGTGTGTGCGTGTGTGTGCATGCATGCATGCTTGAATATGTGTGTATAGGAGAGGTTTAAGTTTACTCTTCCTGCTTGTTTGCCTGAGGCCTTTCTGCAGCACGGTGTTTTAGAGGGAAGCCTGCATGGAGGCAGACATGCTGGACGCCTGGCGACTTCATTTACGTTCCAGAAGTTCTTAGCATGTCTCAGGTACTCTATCAGATCTTTTCTTAGTTGGACGGATTTCTGGAGGCAACATTGCATTTTGTTACCGAGCAGACTATGTTATCAAACTGGCTAGTGTTTGCGGTGGTTTATCAGATGTGGTCATATTCTGGTGGCTGTTTCATTCTTTTTTTAGCTGTTAACTGAGGTTTATTATTCATTATTATTCAGTCATAGTTGTGTGCTGGTATCTTTTATTGTTAACACTTTAAACTACAGGCATATTATTAATTACTATTCAGCTATGATTATATTCTTGTGGATTCTTTCATTCCTTTTTTTTTGTTGGTAACCACTTAAACTGCAAATTGCAATTCATTATCATTCAGACATGATTATAATCTGGTGGCTTTTTGTTCTTTAATTATTGATAAACTCTTAAACCGCAGGTTCGTTTTTAATCACTATTCGGACACTAATATTTTTGTTGCTTGTTCTTTCTTTTTCTGTTGTTAAACCCTGAAAAGTCTAGCTTATTAATCAGTTATTAATTTTAACACTTATTTTTTAGGAACTGTTAGTCATTTTAGCATAACTACTGTGAAATTAATGTGTAAATTATGTAGCTATGAGAGTGTGAAGAGTAGGTCCTCATACAGACCCTTCGAATGTAAGAGTTTTGTACACAGTGAGAGTTTGCTTCATGTTTTAACTATCTGTGTAGTATTTTTTGAAAAGTCCTTCAAGATGTGTACTGGTAATCAGTGGTGCAGCAACAGCACAGCCCAAAGGGTGCTGCAGGAGATAAGAGGACTCAGCATGTAGCTATGAAACTTTAACACTGCTGCTCCTCAGGCTACAGCTATGAGAGCAGCTTGCACTGCAGGGAGTATGTATGTCTGTGGGAGCTGATCAGGGTCTCTGTTTTCTGTTGTCTGTCAACAGTTGCCCTCAATCCTCCACCTATGAGGTATAGTTATTGTATCAGATCTCCAAGGTTATCCTGGCAGTCGTGGTGCTTGTAGGCCAGGCTTTGTTGACTTTGTGGAGCCATACTGGTCATGAATCCATGGCAAATTAAACATTAACCAAGTGATATTTTTCTCCTCTGTCTCCACCTCTTTCTTGCCGACACCTGTTGGGTTTCCTTTGCATTTGCATATGATCTTTATTAAATGTGTCTTGTACAGGCCTCTCAGAGTGAGATGTGTAGCGGGGTGAAAATGCACTGATGCGTTGCAATGAATTAAATGCAATAGTACTGACATTGTAGAACTGCTTATCATCAATTATAATAATATTCAATACAGTATGTGCTCATTATTTTTGCCAATATAAAGGACTCAGGTAATTTTCAAATGTTAAAATCCAAAGAATAACTATATGGTTTATGTTAGTATTTCAGTACTGTATGAAAGAGTCCTCCAGCTACATTTGTGAATATTTTTAAAAATATTAATGAATTGTGACATAATGATTGAATCAAACAAATCTAAATTTCATAATGTACTGAATAATATCTGAAATAAATATCCAGTTGTTTGGTTTGCTGCACTGTGCAAATGTCCGAGACCACACTTCATTGGCTTATTCCAGTCAAAACTATCATTATGAATAAGAGTTCAGATGAAAAAGCAGAAAACAGAAAATGACACAGAACCCTCAAAAACTAAAAACAGTATTTAGTACATCCATTCATTTCCTATATTTTCAAAAAAACTTTGTTCTTTAAAGAAATCTGGGAACAACATTCAGTCATAGAAGTTGGTTGCATTTTCTTCTGCTCATTATCCAACTAATCCCAAACACATTCAGTGATGTTGAGGTCTGGACTCTAGGGTGGTCAGTCCATTGTTCTGAGAACACCAGCAGCTTCTTTGTTTGATTTTTTTTTTTTTTTTTTGTATGAGTGTTGAGTTTCTTCTTACAGTGGAAGGATGGAAAGAAGGATGGATTTTTTCAGATGTGAAGAAAGAGTGGAGCTTGATTTTCTCCTCTCTCTCAAAGATGAAAGTACTGCTTTCCTGATGGTGGCAGTTTTGACTGTCTGTTTTCAAATTTTTTTGAACAGTTGTGAAAAATGTTTACTTATTTTCCTTTAACTTTCTCCTTCCTTTTGCAATCTTATATCTAATCTCCACAGAAATATTTGCTGAAAGTTAATCATTTATACTTAATTGTCAGTTTGACTAGAATTTTGGAATGACTTTACTGAAGTAGCGATATTTTAGGACTGTTCTTTTAAACCACTGTCTTTTCTGAGGTTCTGGGGTTCCATTCAGACTCCTATTTGAAGAAGGTCATAAAGGATTTTCTTTTGAACAGTTTTCCTATGCAAGTCCTGCACATTGGTCACACATTATATATGTTCATTAATTTTAAATGTGGTTATAAAGCACATGCAGGTTTATTCCACATGTGCTTTTTGTGCAAGTGAATCCATAGGTGCCTATTCCATACTTCACAGGATGAGTGCAAAACTCTGTTTACCTTGTTTGAACAATACCAGAAGGCCCAGAGGCACTCTCCCTAGTTACACATGCACATGGCTTGGGTTCAATTATCTGAGTTTGTTTGTGTGTGTGTGAGTGGGGTGTAGGACAACTGGAGATCTAGCTATCTTGCCTGCCAAGTGTCATCTCAACTGTGTCATCGCTTAAAGCCTTCTGACTCTTGGGAGATTTTTGAGAGCTACACAGATAGTAGCTCAAAGATAGTAACATCAGCTTATGACCAAAGTCATTTGACAAGCCTAGTTTTTTTCTTTCTCATAAGTCCTCTAACCCTCAGCCTTTAACAACAACGTTACATTGTAAAATATTTGAAAGAGCAGAGGTTGCTTTGATGTGTTTTTGAGATGTAGATTGAATGAACATTGCTTTTGTATGGCTGAACCAATATTTTACTTCGCTTTTGTTTAATAGAATAAACAAGAGGGAGCGGTTGTGGCCAAAGCTTTATTTGCTGTACTATGTGTAGCATATTGTCACTGTCAGATTCAAACATTGCAGTACTGTTTGCATCACTTTTTTGAATTGCTAGGATTCGTCTTTTTATTTTTTTTCTTCACTAAAAGAAAATGAGGAGAAGACACCATCAGCTATACAAGCACCAAATTTGGAGTGTCATTCTAGTATTCCACACTACTCAGGAAAGTGAAACAATCCCAGTTGGCCATACGGCTTTTACTATACAGCAACGTTTTACATCAAAACACCTTGCTTCCTATCAGAAGGTGTTGGGTTTGAATCCCATCTGAGCAGCCGTTGCAAAGGTATGGCACGTCAGCAACATGAAGCTTGTTTTTTGAAACCTTCACAAGAGCCAAAAATACAATAACTATCAAAAATATCAATAAAAATGTTTCACTGGGTTTATGGTGCTTGGACCCCTGATTCTTTTTTATTTTCATTTCTTTGTCACACATCAGTAGCTCTTTTCATTGTGTGAAGTTCATGATGAATGAACCAACAAACTCTCCTTAAAAACGTCTCCTTATAAATATACAAGGTTTTGCTCTAGCAGTGACAACATACTATACCATAGACAATCATGTCAATGCTTTTCCTTGGCCATTGAAGAGAAATCCTGTTGTCTCAGAGCACACTTATAAAGAAGCCAGTGGGCAGATACTGTAAGTGTATTGTAAGTCAGTGGGTGTTTACTAAGTAAAGGTAAAAATGTAAAAATGTGACAAAATGATTGTCCTTGGTAATCAACCGTATTCCACAGATACAATAGAGTTTAGGTTGAAAAACTCTGATGAACTTCTTTAATCAAACAATGTATTTAAATAACACCAGTTAAACTACATTTAAGTACGTTTTTAAGGTTTAACAGCAATAAGAATGTGTATTCATACTGCAATGTCATGTGTAATCTTACATCTCTTTGTTTTTCTCTTTCAGTCTGCTGAGTTCTTTGACATGCTGGAAAGAATGCAGGTAAGAGAATGTGGATTTTTCTAGCCTTGGTTAACATTTGCTGCTGTATAAACTTCATTGGCTTAGCCTTCAGGTGGCTTTTCTGGGCTTTTAGCTAGGAGTGTATGTATAGAGACAGTCAGAAGGGGTGATAATTATGTCCTTGATTGCTGGGAGAACTGAAGTGGTTCATCCTCAGCTTAGCCAGCAGTGAGGCTGTGCATCCAAACCTCATTGAATAATTACACAGGAAAGAATACTCTGCCTTCTTTCAAAGCTCATTTGATTCATCTAATACTTTTCTCTGTGGTGGCTGTTGAGTTAGTCGGGGTAGTGGTGGGGATTGTTCTTTAGAAATCACGTTTTTCAGACCAGTGACTCATTGACCCGACACATCACTTCTGGATGCTTGGTGGTGGGTGGGGGGTGTATTAGCTAGTGGCTAAAGAGCAGCAAATCAATGCATAGAACTCTTATTTGAGAGAGGAGATCGGTGCATCACTCAGATGGCCTTGAAGTGGACTCTATCTTATCCTGAGTCCTATATGATCTGTTTTTGATTGACCGAGTCTAAAAGGCTGAAGCCTCTCAAATGGATGATCACAGAGCTCATACCCCTCACAATCAAAGCCAAGAGCATTGGGTGTCCAGAGGCTGCATTTCACATTTAGTCTGCTGCTGTTAAAGGAATACTCCATGGTTTTTCAATCTAAACTCTATTTGACACATCTATGTTGAATTGTTGATTACCAGACAGTCATTTTGATACATTATCATATGCCTAGATAAAAACTAAAACACATTCACAATATTGTTGAATTATGTGAATAAACATCTGTGGAACTGAATTTGAAACTATAACATGAAACAGATATGAAAGAACATCTGTTATGAAATTATATCCAGTGGGGCAACACAGCAAAAAAAATGCAATCTAAGTTACTTTCACTTTCCCTCAAGTTTTGTGGGAAACATGCAGTCAGAGGAAACTTGTGAAAACCCCACCTACATTACTGCATTAGCATTGTATTACCACAGGTCCTTTTCTCTGAAAAACTAGTGCTGAAATCTCTGAGGGAACCAACTATAGAGATTTACAAAAATTAATTGCATCTTTATTGAAACCTTACCTTTAGCATTATCTTTGATAAAGAATTACAGAAGGTGTTCTACAAAATTATGTTTCATTAGAAAATACTGACAGAATTTACCAGAATTTACCAGTGACTTTGAGAGTTTGATTTACCAGTGTTATGAGAGTTTGATTTGGTGTATGAGTATGATTCTGTTTTGTTCTTTTCCAAGTACAGAGAAAGGTTTCAAAATCATTGTCTGTGGTAATCAACCTCCTTAGTACAGATGCAGCAGGCTGAACAATGCTGGAGTACTTCTTTAATGCTGTAGCCACAGACTGAACTCTTATGGCTCTTATGAAGATAATTCCCACCATTATCTACTAAGCTACATATCAGGTAGACACATAGAACAGCCATAGGTAATGTGAAAGTCAGATTTTTCTCACTGTTTTCCTTTGGACTTTAGAGGTAAAGAATATGGCATAAACTTTTTCTTCTTATACTACTACTACTACTACTACTACTACTACTACTACTACTACTACTACTACTACTACTACTACTACTGCTGCTGACAATAATAATTATAGGAACAAACCTAATTTATCATTTCTCTAATTTAACATTTCTCATGTTAGATGAGCAATACCATATCACAGGAAAGGTGGTGCCGTTATTCATCCCACAGTAGCCTAGTCTCATACTGGACTAATATGATTTCATACCACCCCTGCTTCTTTTTGCCTGTGGCCATCCATTACCTAGTTATAGTTCCTATATTCCAATGATGCTCACAGAAGTTACTTGAGCATTAATAGCTCTCCCTTGTGGAGAATCTTCAGCCTCCTAAACTTCTGAGTCAGACAAACAAAAATACATGACAAAACAGCTGGACAACATATAATATCAAGCAGGAAAACCTAGAGATAAACAGCACAAGACCAACTGAATTCACCTCAAATGGATTTAAATTTAGCGGCTCACTTATTACGACGAGGCTATGTCACTTTGCCCGTATTTACATCGCACCTGTAACTTTTGAATATAGAAAATGTGGCCAATCATTTTAAAGCAGTGTATTACTTTTGCCCAGTGTTTTCTCCAGCACCCTGAGCCATTTTCTTCTTTTATTCTTTACTGTTCTGTGCTGCAGATTGGCTAACAGTGCACTGAATATAATGGAGAGTTTGGAGTCCTCTGCAGTGCAAAGAGAGACCACAGTCACAGCTATCTAGCTGTTGTATATCATCACTATCCAAAGAAAAACATGTATCTCATTTATGTATGTATCATGTATCAAATTTTAGTTTTCTATATTTGATAACTTTGGCAGTCCTTTACATCGGGTGAAAATTTTATGATGAATGGAACAATAGAAGAGCAGCGATATAAAAGCTCTTTACTTTGACTTACATTAAAAGTACAGAAATTTTTGGCCTCTCCTGTAAAGTTACCATTTTGGAGACATATGTTTTTTCTTTGGAAAGCGACGATATCTGATTTATGACCTGGCAATCATTTTTGAACACTCCAGACAGTTTCACAGACATGCTAGAAACAAAATGTTTAAATATTTACAACCCCAATTCCAATGAAGTTGGGATGATGTGTAAAACATAAATAAAATCAGAATACAATGATTTGCAAATCCTTTTGGACTATGGACTATTTGCTCATGCGGTTGTTCACAAAGTGGTGAACCTCGCCCCATCCTTGCTTGTGAATGACTGGGATGCTCCCTTTATACCCAATCATGACACTCACCTGTTTCCAATTAACCTGTTCACCTATGGAATGTTCCAAACATTTTTTTTTTGAGCATTCCTCAACTTTCCCAGTCTTTTGTTGCCCCTGTCCCAACTTCTTTGGAATGTGTTGCAGGCATCAAATTCAAAATGAGTGAATATTTGCAAAAAACAATAAAGTTTATCCATTTGAACATTAAATATCTTGTCTTTGGAGTGTATTCAATTGAATATAGGTTGAAAAGGATTTGTAAATCATCGTATTCTGTTTTTATTTATGTTTTACACAACGTCCCAACTTCATTGTAATTGGGGTTGTATTTCAATATGATTACTTGTTCTTTTCCTGCAAATGGTAACCAGACGGGTGGAGTCCCAGCACACATAATGGATGAAACGTTAGGATGTTATGTTAGGAAAATCAGCACAACTTTGTACAGTCTACACATTAGGGTCCAAAGGAAACAACAGAGCAATTACAAACTACAAATGAAAAACAAGGCCCAATACACAAGACAAATGCTGGCCTGAGCTAATGTGTTGTTAATCTGCTTTTAAAAACACCTGTCAGGCTTGCATTTCTAATATCCTCTGATAACTCTCCAGAGTTCTATTCCATTTAAATTGTAAGAGGATGGATTGAAACTGTTCTGCTTAACCCCATTATTCCTTTTCCCTTTCTAATGCAAACCTGGATCACTACAGATTCCTAAAACTGAAGAGACTAAGAAGCACAAGGTGTGGAGGGTAGCGAGAGAGTGTATGTGTGAACGTGCATGTGCATGTGTCTAAAGTATATACATACATTACTGCTGTTTAAACAGTGTCAAGCCTGCTTTTGTGTCTGTACCCTTGATTCCGTTGCTCTTTTGCTGGCGGTCATTTACTTTGTAAACCTTTTGAGAAGAATGAAGGCCTTGTCCAGAGCTTTCGAACGCCTCAGGTCACCTTCATGCTAAATAGAAGTTAACGTTAAATGTCTTCCACATCTAGAACTGATAAGGTCAAGGCTGTTAGGTTTCAAACTGTGCTGGAAGAAGCAGAAATGCCAACATGTGGAACACCTCAGGGTGCAAGCACAGGCTAAATCATCAATCTACATACCTTTTCTTGTGCATAGTAAAGTGCAAAGTGTTTTGTTGCTAATTTGATGTATGTGTGGTGCATGTTTTATGCTATATATCCTCCAAAGCTTGTTTGGGCTCAATTCTATTACCATTTAGCCAGTTATTGTTTGTGTGCAAATCAGCTGCCCAATATGAATAAAATGCTGTGTTGCAGTTATGTTAGAATAGTTTTACAGACCTAGATATGATTCTTCTTACAGAATATATGTCTGAGGACAGTTTGTTAAAGTTTTGGTGCTGGTGTGCACCAAATTTGACTGCTATCTCTACCTTCACAAGGCTTTTGGTTGGCTTGCAAAATTCAGAATCTAATAATTCTTTGTTTTCATCTACACTTAGCCCAGAATGTCTGATTGTGTCCAGACATTCTGGTCACAAGACAAATCCCTGATAAGATGGTTAAAACATTATTAAATTATTATTATCAAAAAATGTTGGCATCATGTGAATGTCTTGATTCATCCAAAAATCCATGGAACACCTAATACCTGGAACATACAGGATTATTATAAATGTGCTCTGGGGGATACCCTGGGTGGCGGGTAGGATAGTCCTCCTTCCTCCACCACCACTGTCTGCAAGCTTATGTAAGAGAAATGGGAGTTCTCTTCGAAACTCATTGAGCTTCCTAATGATGCTGCTTTTGTGGTAGTTTGAAAAGATGTAGTTATATTTTACATGACTAGCCTTCGCCCCTCAGCTTGGTAGCATTGATGGTGTGAGACTTGCTGGGTGAGGACTGGCCATAGCTAAACTGGGAGGAGAATTGGGTAAATGACATAACAGTTAACTGTCTTTATAAAACTGAATTTTGTTTTGCCTCTTGACCTGAACTAACTGGAGATGAGCCCTCAGCCAGCTTTGGAGATGCTGCTGTGCTTTCCTGATGAGTGGTCAGTGCTTGTTAGTGATAAACCACATGTCCACATATAGTCTTACAGCTTACAGTTGCTTTCTTTTTAATAGGATGACTACATCCCTTACCCCCGGATAGAAGACGTGAGTACAAACATGCACGGAAACTCCCACCAGCACATATGCAAATACATAACATGCACCTACAACATAATCACCTACAAATGCATTGTTTCAGCTGTGGTGAAAAGCACAGCACTTGTGAAAATCCTATTCCACCTAATGTAAACAAAATAGGTGTAAAAAAGTACAGATAACTGTATTTCAGTGAAAGCATGGGTAGTTTGTTAAAATCTTCCTCAAGTAAAAGTACACTGTGAGATTGGAACAGTGCAGGAATTGATTTTAAGCATTTTTGAGGATTGAATTGATGTAAAGTTTTGATTTTCATTGCTTCATTCAAAGTATTTATTTTAGTTGAATAAAACAAGTTAAACTGCAAATGTATTTTTAGGTTGAGTTGTCAAACCATTTTTACAGTCTATGGACACAAAAATATATATAATAAACTTGGACCACTGCATTGCATGGCATTATTTGTTACTAATCCTGTAATCTGCAGAAACACAGTGCACTTCTGCTTACCATTTTCCTTAGCCATGACTCTGATGTGGCAAATAATGGGCATTACTAGTCGTTCATTGGGTGCTTAAAAAAAAAAAGAAAAATAAACTGATTGACAATAGAAAAAAGAAGAATATCACCGTAGCAAACATTTCAAAGGTCTAAATAGAGCTGTATGAAGTAAAAAGTGTGATTTTTTTTTCTATTGAAAATCTAATAGTAAAAGGACAAATGTTCCATCTTAAAATACTCATGTAAAGTAAAAATCTTCCAAATTAATACTTTAAAGTACAGGGAGATTCACATTTTGATGCCCAACTGTCCTTGCCTGAACAACATTTCTGGCCTTAACAACGCCACCTACTTCATTGCTCTGATGCAGGGGCATCCTGGTTTGCTTGAAGGTCCATATACTCAGGTGTACATTGCACATTGTGTCTTTCAGATTGCTTCATCCAAGTGAGAGTTATTACAGAATATTCGGGGCCTCTTTCGAATGAATCTCCCTGTATAAATCCCAGTATTTTACAGCCTGGAATAAGTACCTAAATTATCCACATTGGACTGCATTATACTGCATTGCTTAGAGATGGTACTTAACATTGAGATTCCAGTTTAAAATGCTACACTGGTCTACGTTCTTGTATTTAATGTGAACTAGGCAGGTTGGAAACAGCAGTGAACAAACACATATAAAATAAATATGATTTGAAATGAATAACACCCTCTAAATGTAGGCATTTTGGAAAAAAATTGCCCACTGCAATTTTTCATTAAGTTGAATGACTTTTTTCTACCATTCTGTACTGATCAGCCAACCTAGCAGCAGGTACTGTGAATGCATTTGTAGGCTGAGCATGTAAGGGTTGGTTTCTCTACGCTGACTGCATTGGGTCGGTTTGACCTGCTGCACTAGCAGTAATGTCTTTCTGCTGTTTGTGTAGGTGCTGGAGAAGGGGAGTCCGTACCCACAGGTGATCCTGCCTCAGTTTGGGGGATACTGGATTGAGGATGCTGAAGCTCCAGCAGGAACTCCCACCTCCTCAGACAGCAGCTTCTGTGAGGAAGAGGAGGCTGAAAGCTCAGGCCCAGGGGGAGAAGGAGGAGGATTCGGATACCGGCTCGAGAGCAACAGCACTGCGCGAGCTTACCGCAAACACTTTCTGGGCAGGGTGAGTATAAATTCAACTACTCTTGAAAGTGGTTACTTTCAACATCTGTTGAAAAGTCTGTACAATTTTTATATGGCAGTAATATAAAAGAGGAACAACCATTGCATCTCTGTCCTTGACAGTGTCAGCATGCAATAAATAAGAGAACTTGATATTTTGAAACACTCAATAAGTGTAACATCTCTCAACTTTTTTTCAGTCTAACATGCTGGTCCACTACAGTGGCCTCCACAGTCATTAGATCTGAATCCAACAAAGTACCTTTTGGATGTGACAGAATTGGAGATTCACAGCATGAATGTACAGCTGACAGATCTGCAGCAATTAAGTGATGCTTTCATGTCAATATGGACCAGAATCTCTTATAAACGCTCACTTTCAACATCTTGAGGAATCCATGCCATGAAGAATTCATGCTATTCTGAGAGCAAGCGGGTCCTGCTCAGTATTAGAATTAACTTAATAAAGACACCTAAATATATTAGAATTGTTTATTGAGCTCCACAATTAAAAAAAAAACTTAATTGACAAGGATCATGGATTAAGCCTTCTCTTTAGCTGTTGAAGTCCTAAGCAAGAGGATGGCTTGTTTTGCTTTATCTACCTAGATACCACAGAGAAAAACAATTGCTAATTGGTCAATTCTCCACTAGGTGTTTTAAGAATTTGTTTCCACCCAACACTTAATAATAAAACAAGAGCAGTACTGCAACCCAAGCAGAGTTTCAATACAAGTATGATTCTATTGGAAAAATTAACTAAAAACAAAAGACATGTATTTTTATTTTTTTATTTTCTGAAGGCCTAAAAGCCCCTGAGGGTCCCCCATGGACAATAAAAAGGTCTACATTTTACTTCTGATTATTAAGGATAACACACAAATTGTTTTCCTTTCTTTTTTGTAAAAACAATTATTAGACTCCCCTCCACCCCATGGTATGCACATACAGGTTTCCAAGTATAAATACAAAGAGATTTTAACAATTGTCAAAGTTAATAATTGACTTCCTCCATGAAAGAACTAAAAGAACAACCCCTACACATACACACAGTTTACTCTCTACAGCAGGGATGTCCAGTCATCTGCAAAGGACTGGTGTAGCTGCAGGTTTTTATTTCAACAACTCAGGAGCACAGTTGAAAAATGTTGGTGGTCCATGTTTTTAAAATCTGGTTGATTATTTATTTGTTAATTAAATTTTAATGAAATTAGCTTCTGTTACATTATTATAAAAATAAATAATGGATAAAGAGGTTGCCATAAGGTTAAATAAGGTAGCGTGTCCCATGTACAGTCGTATGCAGTAAGTTTGAATGCTCCCAGTCAAATTGCCTGCTTTGTTCATTTCCTGAGTGAAATGTAAGTAAACACA
Organism: Pygocentrus nattereri; assembly: GCF_015220715.1. Lineage (NCBI taxonomy): Eukaryota > Metazoa > Chordata > Actinopteri > Characiformes > Serrasalmidae > Pygocentrus > Pygocentrus nattereri. Next base: position 21,667,207 of record NC_051227.1, on the reverse strand, counting down.
TCCTGTACAGTGAACAAAATGAAACATGGCATAAAATGTACAGGTCACTTTTTAAGCCTCATTTGTTTTCAATATGTTACCTTTAGCAAATAAGCAGTAATTATTTTCTCTCAACAAAACATGAACTTTGGCATACAATTCTATGTATGTTGCCTTTCAGTATCGTTCAGGCTAAAGCTTTAGCACATATATTACTGTTCAAAAGTTTGGAATCCATTGTCATATTTGTCATGTATGGAATGAGCATGGGGGCTGGATATGAGTGTGAGTAGACTTATAATTAATAACAAAAACAATATACAAAGTAACTAACTACAAGGCTTAAACAACAAAGCACAAACAAATCACAAGGCAGGGAGACCCACTACATCAGATAAAGTGACACGTAGACCAGACAACACTGACTGAAACAAAGGGCTAGATAAAGGCTAAAACAAATGGGGAACAACGGGGAGAGGGAGGAGACAGAGACTACAGACAGGTGAAGATACTACTGTGGAAGGCGGGGGAAAGGGTGGAGCACAAGAACCAAAATAAAACGCAAGCACATGGCAGATTGTACTGTACATGGCTACAACACAGGGCAAAAAACAGACACAGGAGCAAGGGGAAACCATGGCAATATTAATCATTGCTGCTATTTTATACAATGTAGACTGAGATAATATAAACTAAACATCAAAAGGTATTTTTTGATGTTTTGATAAATCTTGGAAACATATCTGCTGTGAGATTCAATACAAAGCATGTTGCCTGATGTTTGTTCTCCAGATCAAATCTTATTGATGGAAACACTGATTGCTAAAGTTTGAATGGTGGTTTCAAACTTTTGAACAGTACTGTGGGTAGAACACAGTTGCTAAGTTAACCTACTTAATTACAATAGCATTAAGGCAGAGTTGATAGTGCTAACGTTAGCGGTGTAGACTGATAAAAAAATAAACCATTATGTCTGAAAACACTTCAAACATACTTGTACCTGTTGCAGACTATATTGGAGGAAATTTTATGTTAGATGAAACTAATAGAATAAAGGATGTTAAACAGCTGTTTGCCCACCAGACAAGGATGGGGTGGTGGTTGTGCATCTGTGAACCACTGGCTTGGCAGGTCAACATCTCTGCCTTTAATGCAAGGATTTTTCTGCTTTTCAGTTTCAAATCTCTCTCTCTCTGTCTGTGGAGAAGCTTACCACTCTTTGTTTTTGTGTGCTGTAGAGAGTTTGATGGAAATATAACAAAGTGACTCTTCCACTGAGCAGTAGAGGGAGATATTAATTCAAAATCAGTCATTTGGAAAATAAAGCTCTCCATTTCTCTGTGTGAAGGGGAGATTGACCGGGTGAGGAATTCAGAGGATGTGAATGAAGCCTGTGTAATTACTCACTCTCTTTCTCTCTCTCTCTCTCTCTCTCTCTCTCTCTCTCTCTCTCTCTCTCTCTCTCTCTCTCTCTCTCTCTCAGGAACACATGAACTATTATTGCACAGGCAGTAGTTTGGGGAACCTCATCATGTCTTTAAAGCATGAGGAGGTTGAGGGGCAGGAATTCCTACGCATAATGCTCAGGTATGACACACACATACATTCATGGGCTTTTTTATTAGAAACACCTGTACACCTGCACAGTCACACAACTATCCAATCAGTCAATCATGTAGTAGTAACACAATGCAGAAAATCACAAAGACATGGGTAAGGAGCTTCTGTATGTTCACATCAAACATCAGAATGGGAAAAAAAATGTAATCTAAACAGCATAAACAGAGTTTATGTAAACAGAGTTCAGGCTGTTGGAGGTGGTGTAATGTGTAGGGCTGTTTTACCAGTTGAGCACATTTTGAATGCTACAGCCCATCAGCACAGCAAAAAAAATATCTTCACAAATGAAAACTTTCTAAATGTTGTTAATAAATCTAATGTTTCTCATAATGACATTATTGTAAGAATATTATAAGATTATTCTACCTGTTTCACTTGTTTAGGGAAATTGTGTCTAGTAAATGTCCCTTTTTCCACTGGCAGATTAGTTTTCCTTTTTGAAAAATAATAAAGATATAATTCTGCTTATTTCAATAAGAGATGCTTAAAATAAGTAAAATGATCTGCCAATGGTAAAAAAACACTTCCATAAGATAAACATTGCTTAAAACAAGTAAAAAATGTCTGGAAATAAGTTAAATAATCTTACAAGATTCTTAGGACAGTCTCATAATGGGAAATAATACATACATTGACTACATTTAAGACGTTTACGCTTGCTAAGATCATGTTTGTGTGAGTATCATTGCTGACCATGTGCATCCCTTTGTGGTCACAATTTACCCATTTTCTAATGGCCATGATGCAGTGGTACTGCACTGAATGATAGTGCACCTTGTCACTGGTCATCTCAAAGTGATTCTATTAGCATGATAATGAGTTTAGTGGACTGCAGTGGCCTCCACAGTCTTTAGATCTGAATCTAATAAAGTACCTTTTGGATGTGACCGAACTAGAGATTCACAGCATGAATGTAGAGCTGACAGATCTGCAGCAATTAAGTGATGCAGTCATGTCAATATGGACCAGAATCTCTTAGATGAAGAATTCATGCTGTTCTGAGAGCAAGTGGGTCCTCCTCAGTATTAGAATGAACCTAATAAAAGCACCTAAATGCATTAGAATTCTTTATTGTGGTTCACAATTTAAAATATTAACTGACAAGGATCATCCATGACTTTTAGACCAAGGCTTTCAAATTGAACTATAAATGTCAAAGCTTCATCAAAGTATTCTGCTATCATCACTATAGGATTCTAGTAGTTTATTCTGTTTGATTATTTAGTGCCTTTTAATGCATTAGGCCTTCTCTTCAGCTGTTGAAGTCCTAAGCAATAGGATGGCTTGTTTTGCTGTATCTACCTAGATACCACAAAGAAAAACAATTTCCAATTGGCCAGTTCTCCACTAGGTGTTTCAAGAATGCATTTCCATCCAACACTTGATAATAAAACAAGAGCAGTACTGCAACTCAAGCAGAGTTTCAATATAAGCATGATTCTATTGGAAAAATGAACTAAAACAACAGACATGTATTTTTATTTTTTTAGTCTCTGAAGGCCTAAAAGCCCCTGAGGGTTCCCCATGGACAATAAAAAGGCCTAAATTTTACTAGATTTTTAAGGATAACACACAATATTTTGCAAATTGTTTTCCTTTCTTTTTGTGAAAATAATTATTAGACCCCCCCCCCTCCACCCCATGATATGCATATATATGTTTCCAAATATAAATAAAAAGAGATTTTAACAATAGTCAAAGTTAATAATTGACTTCCTCCATGAAAGAACTAAAACTAGAACTGGGGCAGTCGTGGGCTGGAGGTTAGAGAGCTGGCTCTGTGATCAGGTTGCTGGTTCAATCCCTAGTACCAACAGTCCGTGACTGAGGTGTCCTTGACCAAGACACCTAACCTCCAATTGCTCCCTGGGCGCTGTGGATAGGGCTGCCCACCACTCCGGGCAAGTGTGCTCACTGCCCCCTAGTGTGTATGTGGTGTTTCACTTCACGGATGAGTTAAATGCAGAGGTGGAACTTGCCTGGTTGTGGGATTAAAAAAGTATCATTTAACTTAACTTAAAAGAACAGCTCCTACACATACACACAGTTTACTCTCTACAACAGGGATGAGCAGTCATCTGCAAAGGCCTGGTGTAGCTGTAGGGTTTTATTTCAACAACTCAGGAGCAAAAATGATAATATGTTGAAGATGAAGACTAATTAGATAAATGAGTAGAATCAAATATGCTCCTGCTTTATTTAAACAGAACTCTGCAGCCACACCAGCCCTTTGTGGACAAGATCAGACACCCCTGTTCTACATCAATTCTCCGTCTGTTCTGAACAAATCTTCATCCATCTTTCACTCTTTCAGGTCAAAGACGAAGACTCTTCATGACAGGATCCCACTGGAGGGACTGCCCCAGCTGCCCAGTGTGCCTCAGATAGCCAAGGTATGCATCATGTACCAGTGCTTCTTTAACTCCTGCAGATCAGTGAAGCTTACTCAGGACATTACTTTGTCAGGTTTACAGCAAAAGGTGTAACACTGTGATACTTTAAGACATTTTCATGATACACAATCACAATATTTACAATACAATACACCAGCAAAACAGTAGTTCCAAATAATAATCATTATAATGATACTGAAAAACTATGAGGAAAAAAAGTATATATGAGATAATGACATTATGGTCTAACATTCAGTTAACTCTGTACTACAAAGCCATGGATTGTTATTTATAGGCTTTCTACAGTTGATGTAAAAATCAGTTTTTTTTTTGACGAAAATAAATGGCATTTATTTTAGAAATACTGAAATATGTGTGGCGAACATGACAGTATTTATTTTTTTATCAGAATGAATTCCAAAATGAGTATCATCAGCACTTCTATAACATAAAAACTGCACCAAACACACCCAAAACCAGATGTAGATCAGTTACATTAAATGTATGTTATCAATTAGATTTTTATTTCATGCTCATTCTATTTTTTATATTTTTGCAACATTTTTTTATTTATACAGCATCGCTTTATTGAAATACCCTTTTATACAGCATTTCTCATACATGTAGCAGATCAAGTGGCTTACAGTATGTTTAAAAAATATCAGAAGCACCCTTAGATAAAAGTTCAAATAAAAGTATGTTCAGAATTCCTATATTGTAAAAGGTAGTGATTTTCATATTTCAGAGGAAAAACTGGTCTCACTTTATTTGGATAGTCTGCTATAGTCCCCTGTAGATTATCTACAGATGATCAAATTGTTACGAAACTATCTGTTGAAACTGTTGATTCTAAGCAATGGTCAGTTTGGGGTTAAGATGGCCAGGGTGAAGGTTGGGTTCAGGTTTTGGGCTGAGGTTATGGCTAGGACTAGGATTAGCGCCAGGTTTAGAGTCAAAGAAAATTATGGTCTGTAACTTGAAAGTAAATGACGTATCTACAAAGCATCAAAAGACTATCTAAATAAAGTTTTACAGAGAAACTTGTTTGCAAACCTCTAAAACTACATATTGTAGTTCATACCATGTGTCATACCAAAATGTCTTCAGATTTTTGCCATGTTGCACACCGACAATAACCTGTGATGTGCTCAGGAAAGAATACCACTACATAATTGAACACAATACCACTAACAATTTGGTCATATCACCCACCTTTACCATGGCATATGCAGTGGGTGAAGATACAGTTCTGTATGATAATGCTATATGGTCGTGTTGTTCCTTTTCCTATGTGATGATACAGCTATGTATAATAGTATAGTTTTGTGTCTAATGTGTGTGTGTGTGTGTGTGTGTGTGCTGTCTTTCAGCTGCTTTGTGATGATGTCACAGGTCTTAAGTTCAATCCGGTTCTCTACCCCAGGGTGAGTCTCTCCCTTTCTCTCATTCTCAGACATACACACACACATACACATCCTAACACTGCAGAGTCAGCCTACCTGCTGTCTTTTTGTCATAAAGGCTAATTGGGGTAGAGTTCTGCTCTATTTGCAGTTGCCCAGGTCATCTGAGCTAATGTCTGTGCACCCTGGGGCACTGTAAAGTCCATCTGCTTCGCTGATGCTTGGCAGTGTCAGTCTGTGTCGTTTCAGCATCACCCGGATCATCTCAGGACCCATTTGGGCTCTCAGCCATGGCAAACACGAAGCCCTTGCTGAATTATGAAAAGGTCCTGACACACATATGTTCCCCCTGCCGGCACTCTCTCTCACTGCCTGTCTCTGTTTTTATCTCTTCCCTAAGGGCTCCCAACTTATAGTCAGTTTTGATGAGCACGAAGTCAACAACACCTTCAAGTTCGGGGTCATATATCAGAAGTTTGGGCAGGTGAGTGTTAAAGGTGAAAGAATGGGAATATATGGAAGGCTTGAGTTTTTGAATTCTTAAAAGGGATGTTCTCAGCTTTTTTTCAAAATTTCTTCATAATACAGTTATCGAGATGCAAAGTCATTCAGAGTGCATTGATATGAAATGGTGCATTGAAGAGAAACAGTGGTAGTGACAGGAACCATGGATCACAATACCTACAACCCAAAAATCATTTTATATACTATCCAAAATGACCCCTAAACCTAACTGTCATTATGTATAATGTTGAAAATGAAAACAAATAATCTAAATCACAAGTTTCATAAAGCTTTTAGGTTTTTCTTCAGGGACTGTTTTGCCTTCCAGTACCTCTTGACTATGATGGCTTTAAAAATGCTTTAAGCCAAAACCTAGCTATCATAACTATGATAATAACTAGTAATGGCAATCTATTCACAACCTCTCTGTGTAGTACCTTTCTGTGAGGGAGCTTTTTAGACGTCTGGTTCCCATCACTATCACTGTGACTCAGCAAGTTTCTCCAGAACAGAGTTCACATCAAACCACTCTGAATGACTTTGTGTGCATCTTAATGATTATGAGTTGACTTTCCCTTTAAGCCAAGCTTGTTTCTTATTGTTTTTCTTTGTCTACCTCAGACGTCAGAGGAAGAGTTGTTTGGAAATAATGAAGAGACGTCAGCATTTGCAGAGTTCCTCAGCATGTTGGGAGACAACATTGAACTGCAGGACTTTAAAGGGTGACTCATTCTTACCCAACACATGCCATTTTCACACTTAATTAGGCTTTCAATTATCCTTTCATTAAATCTATTACTCAGTAAGGTCTTTATTAAGTCCTTTATTCAATTATGCTTTCATTAAGGCTATTATAACCAAAGTTACAGCATTAATGTTTATCATGTACACTTACTACTTTATTAGAAACATCAGCGTAATGCTGAGTAGGACCCTAGTTCTTTGCTCTCAGAGCAGCCTGAATTCTTCATGCAATGGAGTCAACAAGGTGCTGAAAACATTCCTTTAAGAATCTGGTCCGTGTTGACATGGCCACCTTATGTAATACTAAAGAATTGTCAGGTGTACAATCATGCTGTGAATCTGTGTTACACACATCCAAAAAGTGTTGTACATAATTCAGCAGCCACTGAAGTCATGATAAATAAATAAATTAAGACCATAAAGGGATGCACATGGTCACCAAAATACTCGGACAGACTGTAGCATTCAAACAAAGCTCAGTTGGTGTTAGGGGGCCCAATGAATGCCAAGAAAACATACCCTACACCATTGCACCGCCACAACCAGCATGAACTATTGACACAAGGCAGGTCCATGGTCATTCTGTTTACACCAAATTCAGACACTACCACCTGCACATACTGTAGCAGAAATAGGGATACATCAGACCAGGTAAAGTTTTCACAATTTTTCAGAGGTCCATTTTGTTTGAGCCTGTGTCCACTGTAGCTGTGGCTGACAGGAGTGGAACATGATGTGTTCTTTGGCTGTTGTAGCTCATCCACCTCAATGATTGATTTCTGATCTCCACTGATGTAAAGAGTGGTTATTTTAAACATTCTATAAGCTAGAGCAAGTCTGGCCATTCTCCTCTGACACTTCACATCAACAAGATGTTTCCATCCAGAAATCCATGAAGTCTGTAAACTCTACAGACTATAACAATCCCAGGAGATGAGCGGTTTCAGAAGTTCAACCACAGACAAAGTCACTAAGATCACATTTTTTCCTACTCTGACATTTGATGTGAGCCTTATCTGAAGCTCTTGGTGTGTGCTTGCATGATTTAATGTGTTGCTGTGCTGCCACACAATTGGCTGATTGGATAATTGTAACTGAGCAGGTCTACAGGTGTTCCCAATAAGCTGGTCATTAAGTTCATGTTCTTTCTGTATATTAAGGCTAAATCTCAAATTCTACTCTCTATACACTGCATTGCATAGGTCATGAAGCTTTGGCTTCTATACCCAACTAGTGCACTAAATATTAGTTGGAGAATCAGTCAGCTAATGGCCAAATACAAATGGCTTTCTATTCAACATAAAAGAAGCCATTATTTCATAGTGAACTACATTGGTAATAGGGAGCCATTTGAGCCCTAATAAAACATTTACTATAAATGATTCAAATTTCAGTTAATTAGCAGCATTGGCACTAGGATTAACTGTATTAAGTTTATTGTGCTCAGTTTAAGATAAGAGGAGCATGTAGAAATCATCTGCAGTGGATCATTATAAAAATTGGTGCTTAAATTTCTGTATGATGTTTTGGTCTTCAGGTTCCGCGGAGGTCTGGACGTGTCTCATGGGCAGACAGGCTCTCAGTCTGTCTACACTGTGTTCCGCAACAGAGAAATCATGTTCCATGTCTCCACCAAACTTCCCTTTACAGAAGGAGATGTACAGCAGGTAGACTACACACTCCTATCAGACCGCCTTCTTCAAGTTCTACACTCCATATTTTCTTACATCGGTGGTTTCCTGCCTTTATCCTGAAATACTCCTATGCTGCAAATCATCGCTCGCCAGGTTTCCATCCAGATGTTGAATTAAATGCAAACTGAATAATTGAATTGTTTCAAAACTTTGACAATTAGGCTGTGATTCCTTGAGCTCTGTATCAGAATAAAACTCATCATGCAACATCTTTAAAACCACGTCTGAGCAATCAGGACAGATGTTACAGACAAATATTTAATGCTGAGCAGCTTCTCATTACAGTTTTATGTAATTTCATGACTATATTTTAAATCCTATGAGCATAATGACTGAACACACTGGCAAACTAAACAGCTCAGGACATAGTCAGTGACAGGCACTTTATATCTGTTTAATGTCTAATGATGTTTTCTTTGAAAAGATAAAGGTATATTTAAAATTCCTCAGTAGTCCAAGGGCACCTGCTGCCTTCTGAGCAGACTTAAGCAGTCATATGACTTCATTCTATTCACATTTACGTTATTTATTAGGGAAATGTGTTTCCATCATAATGGCATTTCTTTTTATCTGAAAACAAAAGTATGACCAAAAGTGACATTTACGTGATCATGGGGGGAGCTGCCAATTCTTGAAGGGTATAGTGCGTATCATTGACTACAAAGTTCCAAACTGCTTCTAGAAGCATCATCAGCACAAGAACTGTGTGTCAGGAGCATCATGAAATGGTTTTCCATGACTGAGCAGCTCCAAACAAGCCTAAGATCACTATGCACAATGCCAAGCACTGGCCAGAGTGGTGTAAAGCATGCCAGCACTGGACTCTGGAGCAGTGCTAACATGTTATCTGGAATGATGAATCATGCTTCACTATTTGGCGGTCTGATGGACTAATCAGGCTTTGGTGAATCCCAGGAAAACACTGCCTACCTGAATGCATAGTGCCAACAGTAAAGTTTGGTAGAGAAGGGATAATCATCTGGAGCTGTTTTTCAGTTTGTGCCTCATAGTTTCAGGTAATGTTAAAGCTACAGCACAATGACATTTTTGACAATTATGTGCTTCCTACTTTGTAGGAACTGTTTGTGGAAGGCTCTTTCCCATTCCAGCATAACTGTGCCCCTGTGCACAAAGTGAGCTCTTCTCAGAAGAGTGGAGGCTGTCATAGCCGCAGATTTTGCAGGGTGGGGGATGGCCAGGCTCCCAGACTAACACCCATGGTTTTGAATTGGGATGTTCAACAAGTTCTTATAGATGTGATGGACACTTTGGACAATACAGTGTGTTTACGATTCACCTCAAACTGTGATGTGAATTTTGGTGATTTTTTTTGTTTTGTTTTTGTTTTTGTGATTTTGTTTTGGTTCACAGAACTTCTTGGCTCTTGGAACGACAACACGGTCATGTGGTAAAAAAAATGTTGAAAGGAATTTTTGCTCTTCTGTGTAGCCATTGTAATTGTGCAACAACAATTTAGGGAAGTGGAGATGTTATTTGCAGAAATGTAAAATGCTTGTGATATATCTAGTTCTGTATCTTGCAGCTGCAGAGGAAGAGGCACATTGGGAATGATATTGTAGCTGCAGTTTTCCAGGAAGAACCCACACCATTTGTTCCTGACATGATTGCCTCCAACTTCCTCCACGCCTACGTGTTGGTGCAGGCAGAAAACCCCTGCACTGACCACACCACCTACAAGGTAATGCTTGGATTATGAATGTCCTAATTCCTGATTCTGAAAGCATAACTAACTGCCATAAAGTGTGGATAATGTGGGCTTATGTCACCTCTATGATAGTGGTGTAAACAGAACCTTAACAAAGGTTGATATTTGATTAGTCTTAATATCGTTGATAGCAATCCATTAAAATATGTCTAAACCAAGCCTTCCAAGGCTTTAAGGGGAATTCCACAGATTTTTTTTATTTGAATAATATGCAAAGTCTTTCAGTGAGGCTTGATGTGAAATGCTCCATTTCAGAAAACCTTGCCAAGTCAAAATTGTTTGAGTTATTACATGAAATGATTACAAATATGTTGCCTGGCAGAGGGGTACATACAGGGCATTATAAGACAGAACAGTCTCTGAAGAAAATATGTATTTTTTAGATTAACATTATTCATCATTATCAATACAATCATAAGATTTGTAGGTTCCCTGGTTGTTTTGGATAGTAAATAAATGGCTATATTTGTACTAGACATTCCAACCATTTAACATCAAAAGATTTTTTACATCTAAATGGGTGACTTACATTGCGGTTTTAAAAAAGTGGTGGAATTCACCTTTAAACTGTTGGTGTCCAAATCACCCAACAGAACAAGAGATAAGTGGGGTGATCTATGTCTCTGTTTGTGTTGCAGGTTTCTGTCACTGCCCGTGAAGATGTGCCCCCGTTTGGTCCACCGCTGCCAAACCCTGCAGTGTTTAAGAAGGTGAGAAGGAGATGAAGGCTGTGTCAGGTTCACTTAGCCCTGTGTATGATTTAGCGGAGGAACAGGATGGTGACGAAGCTGATTTTTCTCCTTGCAGGGTCCTGAGTTCCGAGAGTTTCTGCTGACAAAACTGATCAATGCAGAAAACGCCTGTTACAAGTCTGACAAGTTTGCCAAGCTGGAGGTGAGTGGGAGTTACACTGCATGTACAAGCCAGTACAGCTCTGTTTGCCTCTGTTTTGTTTGCATAACTACAGTGAAACAAAATAACCACAGTATGATCAAACAGATACTATGAGTACTTTAAGAGTAAGAAATGTTCTTTTCTTTTCCTGTGGTCTGTATTCTGAATGTTTTATCTGACTCTGTTGTGCACACTATACCTTTTGTATATGTTTGGCATTGAGGAGACTGTAGCACTGAAACTTGATTATTCATGCCTGGATGTCAGTGGATGTTCTATAAATAATATTGTTTAGATGCAATGCATACTGTATGTGAAGGAGAGCTGAGACAATAAAAGCAGTACAGTAAAGCTTGAGGCACACTCAGTATCCCACTTTTTTTGTTTGTTTGTCTGAGAAAAATTAGAAAGCAATTTGAGTAGTTGGAAGAGTTCAAGAGGGGTCGCATCAGGGCTCTGGGAAGTGGGATGGTCTATGGACGTATTGTGCACCATACTGGTTGTGAGATAGAAGAAGGCACACAACAGCAACATGAAGGATCTGGGAGACCTGCACAAACCACGATAAGGGAGAACCAACGGATTGTCCGACATGCTGATGTGCATACAAAGAGTGATCTGCCATGATTGCGGACCTTCAGCCCTCCATGAATCATCCTGTTAATGCCAGCACCATTGACAGATGGCTGCACGAAGCAGGACTAAATGCATGCAGACGTTGCGACGACTTTTGCGTTGCCAAAGACTGCAATGCAATGGTGTCATGCCAGACTGTCATGCAGTGACTCAGAATGGCAGCAGGTCATCTTCAGTGATGAGTGTCGATTTTGTCTCTGTGGATATGACCAATGAATTTGTGTGTGGAGGCACCGTGGTCAGCAGCAAGATGAATGGATTATTGTTACATGTCACCCATCCAGAAGGCCTGGTGTCATGGTGTGGGATGAAATTTCGTACGATGCCAGATCGCCGTTAGTCTTCATTACAGCCACTTTGTCAGTCCAACAATACAGTAATGAGGTCCTGCAACAAGTGGCCCTACCTTTTCTGAACATACATTCCTGTGTGCTATTCCAACAGGACAACGCTTGTCTTCATATTGCTGCCATCTCAAAAGCTTGCCTTGCAATGAGACCATGCCATGGCCAGCCACATCAGCAAACCAGGAAGATATTGGACGTGCTATCAAGTGAGAATATACAAGCTGCATGGGATGGATTATCAAAGGATACCATTAGGAACCTCTACAACTCCATGCAGAGATGTCTGGCATGTTGTGTTACCAAACATGGCGGCCTGATGCATACTGAGAGGCTCTACTTCTATGTGTAGCTCAATAAACATTTCCCATATCAGTATAAACTTTAATCATTTATTGCTCCTGGTAACCCTTGATCTTCCTTCCAAATAGTATTGCAATCTGACACTTCCTTCTGGGTGCAACTCTTTTTTTGACAATTAGTTTTTTAATGAAATACCTGATTTACAAAAAACTCCTCTTGCCCCAAGTGTTGTCAATTTTTGATTCCTCTGTAGAAAGCCACCCCCCATTTGTATGCACACACCTCATGCAGTCATATAGGTGCAGCTTTGTTGGTTTATTTATGAATATATTTTTTTCAGTTTAGAAATTAAAGATTATTTATAAATAGAAAAATCTAAATCGTCTACTTCTGTAGCATCCATATGTGTTGTCTAATTCGCAGTAAGACATAGATAGTGTGTCCTAAACCACATTGTCAAGTCTGTATAAAATTTATAAAGATGCCAGTTTGGTTTGAAGTTTTGGGGATTTACTGAAAGAATTTGACTATTGGCTTCTACTGTTTGTTAGCTATGTCAGCCTTTTCGCTTCAGTGCTAAACAAAAGAAGCAAAATTTGGACACCGATCATGTACTGGCTGATGGACTACATCTGGGGTATAAGAACAATTCTGAAAATTATATTATTCATTGAATCATTCCCTACTTCACATTTTGGTTTCAATTGGGAGGCCCTGTATAAATAAAAGACTGTTTTTAAATAAACTTTGCTGATGTTGTTGCAGGGAAGGACACGAGCTGCACTCCTGGATAACTTGCATGATGAACTGCACAGGCAGACGCAGGCTACACTAGGCTTAGGCTCAATTACAGATGAAGATAAGCTGGAGAATGGAGGTCATGGAGGGCTGCTGGAGTCTTTTAAGGTGAGTCTTACCACACGTGAACACTAAAAACGTGTTCTTTGTTCTTGTTTTTCTGTATGAAGGTTGCTTTTAGTGTTTACAGAACCTGTGCATAACATAAACCCTTACATTGGTATACATGACATCAAATATTTTAAACTTTTAAATGGTTCTACTCACAAATACTCAATACAAATACTCTACTCATACTCACAAATCTCTTTTTAAAGATGGTTCTTTAGGGAACAAAACGTTGTTATTCAATGGCATCACTTGAAGAACCCTTTGTGGCAATATTTTTTATGGCTGATCTTTCAAAACCATCTTTAACCCCATTCATTTGACTTATCACTCAGTTTGTAATCTTAGGACTTATTCAGTTATTAATCTAAAGTTACAAAGTTATGAGAGTTATAAGAAGAAATAAAGTGAAGGCCCACATAGGTACTCATAGAGTTTAAGGCATTAAATTAATGCATGAAAACGTGTCACAGTAGAGAGCCTTTTTTTTAATTCCTACAATTACATTAACTAAACGAAGCTTGAGTTTGTCTTTTAACACTTTGTCTTTTATAACATGATCTTCTTACCTTCTCCCTACTTGATGCTACTTTTTCATTTAGTTTACTTAGATTGTTATACACAAGAACTGTGGAGACCAATTCTGCCCACAGTCTTGCTCTGTTAAGATTAAACTGAGTAGGACAGCAGCACCAAAATCTATTAGTAATCTAGCTGAAGCAATAACTGAAATTGTGCCTAAAAAGAAACTAGTCAAAGTAGTTGAAATGGAATAGAGTTCCCCTATGTGACTGTATATGTGTGTGGCTGTTTGCAGGCAGTGTGGAGGTGTGTGTGGGATATTTCACGATCACACACTGCTTATGCCGTGCTGATTTGCGTAGCGGCTGTCACTGTCTTCTACCACATCCAGCTGACACAGATGTCCAGTGCCTGAGCCTACATTACAAAACACATCACATAAAGAGACATCTTTTATATCGTCTTGTTACAATAACAAGAATAACTAACAAACAAACAAGCAAACCAACAAGAGTCTCATGGATAGAAATGAAAGATTTCTGCATCATTTATTTTTTGAGATGTAAAAAAAAATCATTCAGAGTGGTTTGATGTGAAATGGTTAATGTTAGAGAAACGTACAGACTTAGATTTCTTTACACTGGTGGTCACAATGTCTACAACTCAAATATAGGCATTTTATTTGCGATCCAGAACATACATGGGAGTTTTTTAATGTAATGCTAGTAATGGCAAACTATGGGTACTTTTTATAGATATCATTTTAAACTTCCTCAAAACTATCATAAAAGAATGTCTTAGACATTAGGCAGCATATTTATAACCACTTCATGTAATGTTTTACTTTTTGTGATGTAGCATTTGGAGGTGTTAATGTTTTTCTAGAATGGCGCATTTCACATCAAACCACTCTGAGTGACTTAATCGTTGATTATATCTAAACCATTTCATTTTGCTGAAAATTTGGAAGCCCTACATAATAGGGGGAGGTGCAAAAGTATCTATTAGAGTAAATTAACAGGATTTTGGAAATCTAACACTGTATAATGATGAGAATGTGTATGGAAACAGTTGTGTTGGCCGGCAGGGTCTTTAACAAAAGCAATATCATTTGACCAGTTGTAAGTGGTTGACGCCTGACTGTTGACCGATAAAGCCTGACCGTTGCATGCTGCAAAGCCAAACTGGTTATCTGTCACATATGAAGAATCATATCAAGAATATCAAGAAGCCAGATTTTTATGGAAAATTTATGAAAGCCGGAATGAAAGGTTGCCACTAATACCCCTTTTCTCTGCAAGTGGCGCTCATTCTACTGTTTTTGCCTGTGAATCTGCTTATTTGTAGGTGTTTATTGTGTGTGTTCATGTGTTTACACCGTTGTACAAGATGAGTTGACCCAACCCAGGTATTCTATTAAAATATCACAGATGTAACACACATATTATGCACTGAGAAGTTTACCACTAAAGCAAATCACAATGATACTGTGTAATAAAGTTTTGATAATGAGAGCAGATTGTGTAAGTCATTTCTGTCCCACATTGCTTCCCGCCTAACACTGTATATTTGTCAGCATATGGCTCCATCTACTGAACGCTCTTTGGCAGTGCAACGATCTCTGCTATTTTTCATTCATTATGAGATAAGGTAGTGGCACCATGCTGCAAGCAAATATTGTATTCTGTGGAAGGTAGGGGTGCAAAATAATTCATATCAAAATAATCAAATTAAATAAATATTTTGACTTACTTTGGGAGTGAAATGCTTTCAAAGAATTCTATTTTATTCTGAGGTATTATAAAATTGTTTTAAGCGGTTTATATTTGCACCGTCAGACCTCTTGCAATATATATATATATATATATATATATATATATATATAATGCAAAAAGGTCATTTGAACAATACAAGTGATTTCAGTTGTAAGCAAATAGCCATAAGCAATAATACATCTCATTATTCTCATGCTCTCTGTGTTTGTGTCCCAGAGGGCCATGCGGGTGAGGAGTCACTCCATGGAGACGATGGTGGGCTCTCACAAACACAAGCCTGCAGGAGGGGGAGGAGTACCATCTAGTGTGAGTGGAGGAGTACTCCCTCAGAGCAGCACTGAGTGCACCAAGAGCACCTTCACGGTGAGAGAGAGGGGGAGGGGGAGGGAGAGCAGAGAGGGCTTGTGAGCATTAAAGCTCTACAATGAAAACTTTATTGGATGATGTAACTGCCTGAGGGAGTTTTAGATTGGTGCTTAACCATTTAGCCCTACACTCTTATCCTTATTTCATCAGTGCTTCACTGAGGGACAATATCTGACCACTGTGTTTGCTTATTTATTTGTTTTGATGCATTTTCAGAACAAAAAATAAAAAAATGATATTGAGGTTAAGGTCAGGGTTGGATTAGGCATAAATACGTACTTGCAGTACTGCCCAGCCTAGTATTATGTGTAGTTATCAACCTGCATCTCAAACAATCCTTCATTAAAATAATTAAGATATGCTGCTAATCGAATTTAACAATTTATTCTAATGTACTTAGCTGCCTTTTGCTTGGTACTGTATGTATGACCTCCTGTCCTGACACTGTATGAGAATAAGGGTGTGTATTTTTGTGTACGTGCAGCCCCCAGTTCTGTCGGCCAAGTCTCCTCTGAAGAGTCCGGTGAAACGGCGCTCAGGCCTCTTTCCCAGACTGCACTCCAGCACAGAGAGTCCTACTGAGAGACATCCATCCCGCAGGTCTTATATGCACATGTGCTTTTGTCACTATACTTGTGAGAATATAAAATGGTTCTGTGACAGACCTAACCATTAACCCAAGCCTGACTGTAAATCCACTGATTGTTCAAAATTTATGCATAATTAAATGGTTAAGATTCAGAGTGATTCAGAGAGGTCTGATGCAACATGCTCCATTCTAGAGAAACTTACGAAGTCAGAATTGTTCATAGTGGTGGTGCTAGGAACCAGATGTCTGAAGAGTTTAATGCCTTTAAAGGCAACCCTGTGGCATGCTTGCTGCTTGATCTCTAAATTATTTTCTGATAGTTTTAAGACAAGAATTATATTAAAACATATTTTTAAAATCCATCCATGGCAGAGCTTTGTAGAACAAAACAGTCTCAGGAGAAAACATTTCAGATCACAGTTTCACAATTATCAACATATAAAACTCAGAAGACACGAGTAGGTTCATTGGTGGTTTTGGATAGGAAGTAAAGTGGCTATATTTGTGTTGTAACCATTGAGACACTTGGTTCCTGTAAGTTTGTCCACAACAAACCATTCCACATCAAACTACTCTGAATGACTTTGCTTACATCCCAACCATTGAATTATGTAGAAAGTCTGAAAAAAATCAATTCCCCTTTTATCACTCCTCTTCAGAAGTAGCATAATTTACTTCAGTCAAAAATAAAAAAAAGCAACATATTCCTACAGCTGCAGCAGCAGATACGCTAGAAAAAAGTAATACATAGATTATTTACATAGTTTTTGTGTGAATATAATGTATTACATCAACACAGTTTTGTATTTCAGTTTATTTGCTTTTCACGGTAACTACATTGATGCAATACATTTTTGTGTCAAGTAAATTTAACTCATCACCATTTTCAGCTTTTTTAACTATTAAGTATTTACAATATGCAGATAATGCGCTCTTCTACAGACTGTGTAATTTCTTCTTGCAGTGACCAGAAAACGGCTGACATCATTCCACATTCCCAGGAAGTGAGGTCAGAAACTTCATCTAACCCAAGCTCGCCAGAGATCTGTCCAAACAAAGAAAGGTCAGTTAACTGTGGTGTCTCACTTCTGCTTTATGATTCACCAGCTGTTGAGTTCCTCCAGACAGTCACTAATTTCTCTCTTTCTCTGTCCCCATCTGCCCCTGTCTGTGCTCCGCAGGCCGTTTGTGAAGCTGAAGGAGTGCAGTGGCCGGGCAAACATCTCTCGCTCATCCTCCAGCACCAGCAGCTTCAGCAGCACAGCCGGAGAAGGAGAGGGCCTGGAGGAACTGGACATGGTCAGACTCACAGCACGGTTATGCAATGACATAGCACAGCACAGTTAAAAACAACATAGCACAGTTGCAGCACATTCACATCACAGTTTCAAAACAAGAGAACAGTTCAGCACAGTTGCAAAACAACATAGTACAGTCACAACAAGGTTACAAAACAACATAGCACATTTGCAGCACAGTCAGAGCACAGTTTTACAATTACATAGCACTGTCACACCACAGTATCAATACAACAGAACAGTTTCGGCACAGATTGCTCTGTTACAAAACAATGCGTAAACAGCACAGTGCAAATGCAAAACAACAAAGCACAGTTTCGAAGCAACACAACTGTTTCAACGGTTGCCAAACAAAACAGCACAGTCATATTACATTTTCAAAACAACAAAACAGTTCCAGCACAGTTACAAAACATAGCACAGTTACAGCAGTTATAAAATACATCATAGCAGCTAAAAAAATAACAGCACAGTTACAAAACAACACAGCACACCACAGTTACAGCACAGCATAGATAAAGCTCCTTTTATAACCCTCTATCACAGCACATTCACAATGACAAAGCAACAAAAGAGTAACAGCACAGTTACAAACCAACACTGTTGACTAAGGCTGCATTGATACTACATATGGTAATCAGTGAAATGCAATTCCATTTCTTGGGATTTTGTAATAATTTTTACATTTTAAACATGTGCATTGATTATTCATTTTTTATCTGTGTTTATACACATGGATATTTGAATTTAAATGACACCTACTTAATGCCTATTGATGGCAGTAGCTATGATAGAAGCTTCTTCTTTAGCTTCTATATCCAGCTTGACATTTGCTTTATAGTCAGCCAACATCAAAGTACAAAATGCCATGCCATGCCTCAGCAAACTTCTTCATGATAACAATCACTGCGTGTGTGAGTGTAGCACAGCACAGCACAGCACAGCACAGCATAGCCAGCCTGAAGTGAGTGTAGAGCTTACGAGCAAGCAGGTCCATAGTGGCAGGGCCTGTGGTTGAATAAATCTTAGTCTAGCTGGTTGAACGGGCTAATAAGATTCTCTAAACACCATAGACCGCATCAGTTTAAAGTATTTCCTGCTCCATTATATCTAATCCAGCAACTGATTGACCGTTCTGACAAATTCTGACAAATCCATTAGTTACTGTTTCTATGTCTGTAAAACTTTACATTCAGTCTACCTGGTAGCATCTGTAGCACTTGTGAATCAAAATCTCAGTAGCACAAAGGAAACATTGAAGCAGACAGCAGGAATATACCCACTGAAAACATTTTAGTATTCAAAAATAAACTTTAGATCCAAGGAGACATACATGTTTGAGAATTCTCAATGTGAATTTACACCAGTTTACAATTCCAAGTTGGCACAGTATGTGAAGTGCAAATAAAAACCAGAAGCAGTGATTAGTAAATTCTATGTGAACTATAGAAAATCTGTTTAGAGTTAATGGTGCTTTCATTGAAGTGCAGGTTACCCACTAACACCAACCCACCCCCCCCCCCCCCCCCAAAAAAAAAAAAAAAAAAAAAAAAAACTGTGACAGACCTTGGCTTTTGAATTTTGCACTGATAACAATCTGAATGGTCTTTTTCTTTTTTTGTCCAAAGAACACAACATACATTTTTTTCTATTCACAATCAGAAGGGTTAACTCAAGGCCATACAGGTTGCCACTGTGCATTTCAGAGGAGCTCAAGCATAGAGAAGTCAGCAGCGTTTCAGACCTGACTTCCACTTGATGTAACAACTTGCATTGGTTCTCAAGCCCATGTGGGGACATTCATTACAGAAACATGCTGCTTGTTAGTGTAATGCCATCTGAAGGGTCAATGGTCACAGGTATTCAGATGTGGTTTGCCTTTACACATAGAGATTTCCCCAGATTTCCTAGATGTTTTAATGATATTATGCACTGTAGAGGGTGAAATATCTGAAATCTCAATCCCTGGCATTTTTGGTACATTTTCAGCACTTTCTTGCTCATAGAGGACTCTGCCTTTCCTGGGTGCTCCTTACAAACCCAAGCATGACTGCTGTTTAATAAGTTTTTTAACATTTCACAACATTCCAATTCCAGAATGAACCTATATTTACAAAGAAAGAAAGAAAGAAAGAAAGAAATTGATAAAATAAATCATTAAATATCTCTGTACTATTATTATTTATTTATTTATTTATTTTAATTCCGATCAGAGTAGATTTATAAATTGCAGCTTTCTGTTTTTAGAATTGTTTGTAAATTAAAATGAATTCTGTCAACCACGTTCACATAATCAAACCAGGTAAATTATTTAGCAAGTCAAGAAAGCTGTCCCTTTACACTATTAGTTAATAGTTTTGACTTTGGTCTTCCAAATTTTCTCTTCGTTTAATGTAGGAAGGAGCATGTGGTCATAATTGGCTATGTCCATCGTTATTTTGTAAACGGTCAAAGCCATTCATGATCTGGATCAGGTGTGCTGGGGCAGGGATTATTTAAACTGTGTAACCAGAGGTTCAGAAGCCCTAAGTCACATAGATCTTATTACAGCAAGTGGCAGGCAGATGAAGGAATGGTAGTGACAGGGCACTCGTGCATGTTGTGTTCCCCCAGAGCAGTCACCCAAGTTCGGCCTCATCCGCCGTGTTCAGCCCCTCCCTCAGCGTGGAGAGCCAGAACTCTGCAACACCACTCATTATGTGCCGCAGTCCTACTGGTAATAAAAGTAAAGACACACACATATTCACACTCACGCAGGCATGGGCATGCATGTAATACCACGTGCATTGCATGCATGAACTCACATACAAAAGCACCCAACATGCACACCCACACAAAGTGCTCTAATACTTTTACAATAAGATTTCTCTGTTTTTCTCAGATGGGAAAAGTAAAACTTCACCTAGGTCAAACCTGAAGTTTCGTTTTGATAAGCTGAGCCACTCTTCAACAGTGAGTAGAGTGGTCAGTTATGCCTCATGTTAACTCTTGTGTTAAGTTTGAGTGTGGAAGTGTAACCAGCTTCTGTATATTGTCTCTTGCGTTTCAGGGGCATTAAGTGAGATGAGAGTGACTGCAGAGAAAGCAGGTATTCTCACTGCTGTTCTACATTCATCTAAACTTTTAAAGGGTCCATATCAAGGAAGTCAAATTTTTCAAATAAAAGCCTTTGATGTATTATGTAAACATTATTTACGTTTCAAAACATGTATTCACTGAAGTCATTGCTTTTGTGAAGTCATGAAAACTAACATAATAACATAAAACCACCTATTCAGCCTACAGCCCTTCAGCCCTATTCACTCAGGCTGAAGTTATTACAGAGTGCTTCTGTTTGGACAGTTTTTTCAATGAGGCACAATATAGAACAGAACAGTAATCACATTTTAGTATGTTACAAGAAAGGTTGGATGGCCATGTAAAAAAGGAATAAGCATGTTTTTTAGTACAATGAAAAATGTTGGATATGATTGGATATGATGATTTTCATACTGCTCACTCCACAGTTAGTAAAGTCAGTATATAGAAATCGTTTGGAGTTGGAAAATAACTGAAGTTTGGGGGTGAGGACCGAGCCTGAAACCCTTCCTCCTTCAAGTCTAACACCCTATAAAATTCACATTGTTACCTGTGATGAAGTTCTTGCAATCCCCACCACCACCCCTGTACCCAAGTCCTATGACAGTCCTATCACAGTTATATGAAGGGGGATCTGGCCTTTTGGCTACAGGCAGAAGATCCCTAGAGCTCCAGCCCAAGATCTCAGAGTTCTTTCCCCTCCCTCAATCAGTCTTCCCTCAATCAGTCTTCCCTACTACCACATGTAGAAGGCACAGTCTGAACTCACAAACAGTCCATTTTGAGTTCATTGTTTTTTGTGATATCAGGAAAAAAAGGTTGCTCTTTCTATTGATTTTGAGGTTAAAAGCAATGTTTCAGCCCAGTTTAAGGCTAGTCAAATCAAGAGTTTGATATAGTATATCAACATTGTCAAAGTTTCAAAATATATTGTTCACTCTCCACTCTACACAGTTTATATATATGACATCTAAGCTATAAAAACAGCCATGTTTGAGTTGTGATTTCATAAAAAAAACAACTAAATTCTTGCCTTTTTAGCCTGCAGCAGTTTAGCCCCACCCTTTTCGGTGTTTGAGTCCAGACCGCTTTTATGATGTACAATAACCAATCAGAGTGAGGAGTTGCATATATCACTCGTAATGATACAGTTACAACAAGCCTGCTTAATTTAGAGAGACTGGAGTAAAGAGAGGTTTGGAAAGTGGTCATGCAAAAATTAATTTAGACTTTTTAGGTGCATAAAAACACAAATATTATAGGTGGTCCTGCAAGGAGAACATGATATGGGCCCTTTAAAGTCCAGTTTTTCATATAGATTTATATTCATCTGCTTCACATTTTTATTTTCTTCTCACATGTTGAAAGTAATTTATGTCTGCTTTTCATCTTCAGGCATTGTAGCTTAATCGGAGCCAAGAAGCGTTCTGCTAAATTTTAATGAGAGAAGGTACCACCTGCTGTATGGACCGCTACCACCTTCATCACTGCTCAGTCAGCACACTCCTTTATGACCTGCACACAAGCACACGCCTTCAAGCCTGCACACACATAGAAATGAGACGAGCAAGTCTTAATGCATAAAACAGCAGCAAATTGGACTGTTTCCACATGTGCTGTACAAACCTGTGAAAGCTTCTATGTTCAGAATTCAAAGGCATATTCGCTCTTATGCTGCTTCTCATCAAACAGGTAGTGTATAAAATACCAACTTTCTGGAACACTTGATTAGATATAGATGTTCAGTGTCTTCAGTTCTGTTTTTTTTAATGGTTTTCAGTTGAATTTATCAACTGTAGTCCAGGATACAAAAGCAGCTGCGTAGTTGGGTTGCAATGTTACCCTATGCTATTTATTTGCTCAGTCCTTGTGATTACTGTGAGTTTATCTTTTTGGTACTTTTAAAGCATTACTTGCAATGATGTTCAGTAAGTAATGACTGAACCCCAACCCTACAGCAGAAGTACGACTCCATATGGCACACTGGTACAGAATTTGTTAGCATATTAGCAGTCTGTCTGTGTGGAGGTCTGTGTATTGATGCTGCTCACTGGCTGAGAATGTATGAGATGTATGAGTATCTATGGGCTTTTCTCACTCTGCCAGTTCTGAGTTGCTAATTTGCTGTCTTCTAATTCATGCACACTTCTATCCCAGCAGCTTTATAGTTACCTTCTGTGAATAGTCTTATTAATCTATTAACTAATTACCTTTTCCATGCTCAGTCCACAAACAAGTTGATTTAATTTCATAACAACTGTTGCTAGTTTATAAAGCTTTATAGAACATTATCCAAAAAGAAAACACTCTGATTAATGTGAACTTGTGCCTTTTTAAATGAAATATAGAAATTGCAGTACTTTGCAGCAGTCAGAGAACATCCTTCATTTTTTTATTCCATTATTTCCAGTCATTACATCCAAGTTCCAATAAGTATGTTAAGTATGTAAATACATGAAGTAGGTTCATTTTTCAAAAGGTATTTCTGAGGACATTAAATGTGAAATAATAAACTTTCAATGGAAAGGACAAAGGAGGATAAAGGACAAAATAGTTTCCAAAACTGGAGTTTAAAATTCATTTAGAGATAAAAACAAAACAAAAGAAATGGGACTCTTAACAACTGAGCAAGACCTGGTAGACCACCATCGGATAAACAGCACTTAAAGCTTTCATCCTGAGAGAGAGGAGAAAATCAAGCTCCACTGTTGCTTCTAATCTGAAAAAATCCACAGGTGTTTCTGTCCATCATTCCGCTGTGAAAAGACAACTCAACACTATGAGTCTGAAAGGATGTGCAGCTGCCAAGAAGCTCTTACTGAGAAATGTGTGTGTATGTATATATATATATATATATATATATATATATATATATATATATACACTGCCTGGCCAAAAAAAAGGTCACACACCCGTTGGACCGCCTTTAGCTTTGATTACGGCATGCATTCGCTGTGTCATCGTTTCCACAAGCTTCGGGAATGTCACAACATTTATTTCTGTCAACATTTATTTTCTGTTGCATTAATTTTTCCCCAAGATCTTGTATTGATGATGGGAGATTTGGACCACTGCGCAAAGTCTTCTCCAGCACATTACAAAGATTCTCAATGGGATTCGGGTCTGGACTCTGTGGTGGCCAATCCATGTGTGAAAATGAAGTCTCATGCTTCCTGAACCACTCTTTGACAATTTGAGCCTGATGAATCCTGGCATTGTCATCTTGGAATATGCCCATGCCATCAGGGAATAACCTGAATTCCATGATGGAATAACCTGGTCGTTCACTACATTCAGGTATTCAGCTGACCTCATTCTTTGGGCACATAACGTTGCTGAACCTAGACCTGACCAACTGCAGCAACCCCAGATCATAGCACTGCCCCCACAGGCTTGTACGGTAGGCACTTCAGCTGCCTCTGTTCTTACCCTGATGCACCCAACACTCTGGAACAGGGTAAATCTGGACTCATCAGACCACATGACCTTTGTCCATTGCTCCAGAGTCCAATCATTATGCTCCCCAGCAAATTGAAGCTATTTTTGACCAGTTAGCCTCACTGATAAGTGGTTTTCTTAAGGCTACACAGCTGTTTAGTCCCAATCCCTTGAGTTCCCTTTGCATGGTGCGTGTGGAAATGCTCCTACTTTCACTATTAAACATTTCCCTGAGTTCTACTGTTGTTCTTCTATGATTAGATTTCACCAAACATTTAGGTGAAGCATTATCGCTGATCACAATCATTCAAGATTTTTTCTGACCACATTCCTTCCTCAAAGATGATGTCCTTCTACTTTTTAATAATGCATTGGACAGTTCTTAATCCTGATTTTAGTAGTTTCAGCAATCTCCTTAGATCTTAGATCCTAGACTCTGCTTGATGCACACCAATAATTTGACCCTTCTGAAACAGATTAACATCTTTTCCATGACCACAGGATGTTAAACAAATAGTTCGACATAGTTGTTTAACAAATGAGAAGCTACTCACCGCATCAGTTAGGGTTTCAATAACTTGTTGCCAGCTGAAACATAATCACCCATACAGTAATTATTCAATGGGAGGCTCTTACCTATTTGCTTAGTTAAATCCAGGCGATGACCTTTTTTTTGGCAAGGCAGTATATATTAACTAAGTGTGTGGTCACAGGTGGGACACATCGGGTGTTGTTTTTTGTGCTGTAATTGAGATAAGCTTAGCATGTCAGCAAATTCAGCATTATGTTCAACTTAATTTCGATTAGCTATAACAGCACAGTCCAGCTAAATAGCATACCATCTTAAATTGGAAGCCAACATGTTGTACAAAGTGCACTTTAATTTCTCATTATGTTAAACAACAACAGTTGCTATGAATGCCACACATGTGTGGGCTGAGCATGGACTGGTCAGTTAGATCATGTGATTAACTCTTTCAATGTTCAGGCCAATGTTCAGTATTTGGTCTTTCAGTAACTTATACAGCATTGCCAACTATCATTGATTTGTGTTTAAATTATATTTAAATGATCTTAGAAGACATAGTCCTACTTTAGGTTTTCACATATGTTATACCTCCTAAATTCCTAAGGTACAGTAAGAAATCATTCATACAATTCATAAGTGGCCAAAAGACGTAGACTCCCTTAAAACAGTTCTTCTTCACATTATTTTTATTAATTATTGCACCATTTACTCAGCATTACACAGACTTGAACTGTACATATACCAAAAAATATAGTTTCAAACCCCCTACACTGTTCATATGTAAAGATCATGACCTGTGACTGAGTGAGCCATATTTGTGATTCAGTTTCCTTTATAGAATAAGCAAACATAATGCACTTTCTCAAAAGTCTGGGAAACGGGAAGTGCTCCTGTGCTCATTGTTCTCTTTTTCCCAAAGAAGAAATCGTTGCATAATTCTGAATGAATTGTTGAGCTGTTACTGTGCTTTGCTAGGCACCCAAATGCTTTGTATATAGTGGGAGCTCACAGTCAGTGTCTAGCCCCCATCTTAAAGATGTGCAGCCATGTACATCAGTGCACTCGTCTATCTGGTGCAAAAATTTGCAAAGTATTGCTTTAGCTAGAGTGTCCTTCTGAGCAGAGAGTGAGTGGAATAGTCCTGCTACTGCCCAGGAGTTCTTGTTTGATAGTGAATGGAGCTGAAGTACCAACAACAGTGTGTTTATACTGACATAATTTATTGCTTTTAAACCTTGTGTCGATGTCATGTAAAATATAATGGCAGAGTAAATCTAGAGTTAAATAACTGAAGATAATTTAAAAGACTATTCATGTATATGTATATTTGGTTATGTAATGTGCCATTGAGAATTTATTATGAAATAAAATGTTGTATTTTGTGTCATATACTCTGTCCTTTTTGTAGTTGGATGCAAAATGAATCAAACGGGTCCTCCTTGCATGTTAATGTGTAATATATATATATATATATATATATATATATATATATATATATATATATATATATATATATATATATACAGATCAGGCGTAACATTCTGACCACCTCCTTGTTTCTACGCTCATTGTCCATTCTATCAGCACTACTTACTGTATAGGTGCACTTTGTAGTTCTACAATTACAGACTGTAGTCCATCTGTTTCTCTGATACATTGTTAGCCCCCTTTTACTCTGTTCTTCAGTGGTCAAGACCCCCATGGTCAACCCTCCCAGAGCAGGTACTACTTGGGTGGTGGATCATTCTCAGCACTGCAGTAACACTGATGGTAGTGGTGGTGTGTTAGTGTGTGTTGTGCTGGTAGAAGTGGATCAGACACAGCAGTGCCAGAAAATGTTCTTTGCATGAAGCCATAGAGAAACCACTTTTGATTCTATAAAGAACCTTTCAGTGAATGGTCCTTCGGAGAACCATGTTTTATAAATCCATGATTGTGAAGATCCTTTAAAAATGTTAGAACGTTAGAGGCTTTACTTAATGTAAATTTTCTAGGAAGACCCCATGAGTTGGTTAAAAAAAAACTTTATGTATTGTGAAGGTTCTTTATGCCTTTTAAATGTTCTTCACACTCACACATTTCATTTACAAACATAGTTCTTTCATGATATTGAGTGTATGATGTGATAACATTGAGGGTTGAAGGGGTTCTTCACACTTGCACATCTCAGTTATTTAAGAATATTCTTTTAAAGAATCGTCAATTGAAAGGTTCTTTAGGGAACTAAGTGTTTTCCTATGGCTTCACTCCAAAAAACACTTCTTAACATTTTCTTTTTAGGAGTGTGATATTACTCTTCCCCATGTTCATTAAAGGGGCTATTTTTAAAACTGCTTTTTCATGGATTTTGACATGAATTTATATTAAAGAATGACATAAGACAGCATTTTAATGATCCTAGCTGTCTTTTGTGGGAAATGAATTGAAAAAAACCATAATCAGGAGATTTTCCATCAAAGGAAGTCAACAATCATGACAAAATATGTCAAATGTTGACAGGAAAGCAAGAAAGCAAAATTTATTTATATAACGCTTTTTACAACAGGTGTTGTCACAAAGCAGCTTTACAGAACAATCAGTATTACACAGAGAAGAGAAAAGAAAAGAAAAGAAAATCTGGCTCCGAGCCCCCATGAGCAAGCCAGCAGCGACGGTGGCAAGGAAAAACTCCCTAAAAGAGGAAGAAACCTTGAGAGGAACCAAGACTCAGAAGGGGAACCCATCCTCCTAAGGTCGACACCGGATAACAAACATTATTAGTATGAAGTGTTATAGTAAAGTGGGAAAAGAAAAGATCTGAGGGTGAAGACTGCACAGCGTTGTAAAGCAAGAAGCTCAGTGGTGGTCAAACCGGTCCGGAAGGCTTGTGAGCAGCGGCACCAATCAAGGCAGAAGATACAACAGCATCAGATGCACCGGATGTGCAGCTGATCAGCTCGGCAGAGAAAGGAAAGAAAAACA
The DNA here is from genome assembly GCF_015220715.1 of Pygocentrus nattereri. Lineage (NCBI taxonomy): Eukaryota > Metazoa > Chordata > Actinopteri > Characiformes > Serrasalmidae > Pygocentrus > Pygocentrus nattereri. The sequence goes on along the minus strand of NC_051227.1, from coordinate 21,639,505 downwards.
CAGAGTCAGTTCTGTAAAGAGTGGCTGACCACAGATTACAGTATAACAGAGCAGCAGAGACTCCAGCAGGTCTAGACCTGACACGGAAGACTAATCACCAAAGGCTTGACTGTACAAGTTTTTAGCCTAAATTTAAAGACTGAGGCTGTGTCTGATTCCCGAACATCAACAGGAATATTATTCCAGAGCTGGGGGGCTTTGTATGAAGCTCTCCCCCCTGATGTAACTTTTTTAATTCTAGGTACCAGTAGTAAGCCAGCGCCTTGTGATCTAAGTAGGCGTGATGGTTCATAGTAGGAGAGAAGGTCACTCAGGTACTGAGGGGCGAGTCCGTTTAGAGCTTTATAGGTCAGTAATAGGATTTTATAATCAATGCGAAATTTAACTGGTAACCAGTGCAGTGCTGATAAAACTGGACTAATATGGTCAAACTTTCTGGTTCTTGCATGCAAAACAAGATCACTGTAAAGCAAGGCTGGAGCTGATAATTGGGAGGGATGTGAGAGTTCCCAGTGGGATGGCTATGGTTTTTAGCCTGTTACTGTAGCTAATGTCACTGTATTTATGAAAGCGGCTTCTGGAGCTACCCTTCATCAACTTCATTAAACTTATAAATATATAAACACAAATATGAACACAAACTGTGAAACTCACTATGTAACTTTGTATTTGTAATAATTTAGGGGGGTTAATTAAGTGACTCCCTCCTCAAGTACTAAAGCCCCCTTTGGCAGCTAACAAGTCTTGTAGAGTAGGTTGAGATTAGCCAAATGTGTTGAGGTGTTGACATTTCTTTTACATTGAGGCATGTGATGTAATCATTTCCATGCATGATCATGACAAGAAACAAAGAAAAATAAGCTCCAAATAAAAATATTGTTTATATATGTATAAAATATGCTCCAAAATGAAATCTTTTCTTAATAGATAGTCAGTAGAGAACAATTCTTACAGAAACTTAGTTAGTTAAAATCCATTTGCAGAATATTGACAGTTATGATTATGACACATTCCATGTAAAAACGTTCATCAGTTTTCACTAGCTGGATAGTTCCAATAACACATGATTCAAAATAGAGAATGAACAAGATGTAAAAGGCCAGATTTTGCTTAGCTATACTAATTCAAATTAAGTTCTTAAATAGCTAATAACTAGCTCATATATGTTAAATTGTTTAGCCAGTAACTGTTAAACATATTGTGTAAACTTTTTAGCTTTTATTTTCTTGAAGAATGTAAGAGCGTGTCTGTTTTTGTGTATATCTGTGTGTGTGTGTGTGTGTATTAGGGGTGCGGGAGAAAATCGATTCTTAGATGCATCGCAATGTGAACGTGAACGATTCTGAATCGATTCACAAATGTCAAAAAACTATTTTCTAAATATTTAATTTATACCACAATGTTGATGGAACACAAAGGGCGGAACTTGGAAGTGGGTAAGTGCAGCGCCCGGACAGTCTGTGGTGGCATATAACAAAACACAGCTGGATTAGTGAGAAATCCAACCAGCTCCCTCTGCTTTAAGCCAGGTTAGATCAGGAGCCACAACACCAATGTTAAGAAGAGACATTTGTCCTTTCAACAAAAATTAGACCACCTTGGGAGCCACATTTAATGTCCAGTATGTTTCAGTATGTGCTGATGTTCTAGTATAGGCTAAAAAATTATGCTCTTCTTTAAGCTTTAGCTCCTCTCATCTCCGCCAGAAGATTTTCCTCAGAAGTTGAGCAGCTTATTGTAGAATGTCTCTCATCGTTTGACTGTTTTATGAGGCTGAAGTCGCTACTTATTCTCCAGCTTCTTATTCAAATTTTTTCGATTCCACCTTAAATTCTGACTGAGGCACCGAATGTAAATGTGGCACCATTTAAGGTGGAATGGGAAAATTCGAAAGAGAAGTGACTTCAGCTTCACAACTTTTTAGTTTATGACAGTCTCATGTTGCAGATTTAACGTTCCAGGAAAATGCACCGCTTATAAATGCGAAAGTCCACTCATCTCCAAATGTTCTTCTTAGCTAATTCTCTCTCTTTGCCTTTTCGTAGCTACTAGCCAGGAGAGACTGTGTTACTAAGTGACCTGCAGTCCACACGCCAGTTCGCTGAGAAACGGGGCTTTCGCACTGTGTTGCACGTCCCGTCTCACAGATATTTTACTGACACAGTGACCCCGACTCTCTTCACCACGACCAAATCCGGAGTTATAAAATCACTAAAGAAAATGGGCAGGACAGCTATAACGTGCATTATCCCTTGTCACTGGATTTTATTTCACCGTAACATTATATCGCAGATGAGTGGCAGCAGCGTCTAATGAGCTAGAAACAAAAGCAGTGAATGAGAGTCTTCCAGTTCTTTTACCACATCACTTCCATTTGAAATTTTTAATAAACAATATTGGAAGTAAATTCATTAAAGATTATTATAAATACTTTGCTTTAAAAGTACCAAGTTTCACACAGCAAGAAAAAGAGATCCTGTATAGAAAAAAGGATGCATCAAGATGCATCGATAATCATTTTATCGCATTGCGGCCCTCATAATTGAATCGAATCATAAGGTACCAAGAGATTCCCACCCTTAACATATATATATATATATATATATATATATATGCATATATGCACATCTGTTACTGTTAGAGCTGTCAATATGAGGAAGCAAACACCTCAACAACAATGCTAATATCTGATTGCCTCCCTGCAGATTTTTAATTGTATGTTAGCGCTAAGCTAATATTGGTTCACATGATCACTTTTTGGATTTTAGATTAAACACAGACATTTAAAGTTTGCAAAAAACATTCCATGTTTTATTTGAAGCTTGTAATAGACATTCACATATATTTAGCAGTTCCACAGTGATTCTTTCTCAGCCTGGGCACTGAGCTGCTGCTGTTTTTCCTCTCAACACAACACACTGGTTCAGGCTACCACTAGTACTTACAGTCAGCGATATATCTAGAACATGTTCAGAAGGCTTAAAGTGTCAATTTTTCTTGCAAATTTGGTCTCACCCATTGGAAATCAAAACATGATTAGTTGGTTCCTCTGTCAGTTTCTTAATTATGTTAATGTTTAATCTGAAATGTTAGGACTTCAGTTCATCTCCTGAAGGCCTAACCAATGAGATAGCTTTCTTGGCTGTATCTACGTGGACACCACAGAGAACAAATTGTTGGGCATATGAAGAATTGAACCCTTTTACTTTAACCAAAATTTAACAATATGATATTTACTCATGCTAGAGTTTATAAACATGAAGTATGATAATTATATTAAACAAAATTTTAAGTATTTTTTCTCAGAAATCATTAGGCCTTGTCTGAAGGCATAGAAGGCCTTGATAGTACACACTGCTTATATGTTTTGATACACGTTCTCATAGAGTAAAACAATGTTGCCTTTTGTATACTAAAAAACATGGCACAGAAAATATAGATACAGGTATGAGTAGACTGCTCTATACCATGCAACTCCAAGTCTGAAAACGAGCCTCACTCCAGCCCTGATGTAGAATATACCTGCTCAAAGACTTGGAAGGGTAGAAGGTTGTGTTAGTGTAACCACTTACAGCAGGCAGCCAAAAAGCATTCCAGATTGTGATAAGGAATCCATCATCACATTACGGATTTTGGTCCTGAATAAACGCTCAACCACAGCATGAAAATGTTTACAAAGCACCTGACAGGTGTGAAGAGGTTCTTGACATCATCCAAGCGTGTAAGCAGTCTGTCTGCTCAGACTGTGGAGAAGTTGAGTGAGCTGTAGACAATGGGCTCTCTTGCTTGAGGTCTCTTCGGCTGATTCTGACTTTTCAGTATCACTGCGGCATATACCACCTCAAAAATAATCACACACATGCCCAGATTTTAACCAAATGCACTGATTACATATGCACCATTATACTAAATTAGTTCAAACTATGATTCCCCAATACAAAAATCAGACCTTCTATATTTATAAGGATTGTTATGATGTATTTAAACGCAAAGCATTGATTAACTAATTATATAACTAAACTAACTATATACTAAATCATCATTTATAATGTACTTTCTGTGTGGAAGTGTCTGTCCGAGACCCTAACCCTCACATTTCTACCTCAATCATAAAAGAAATCAACATTTTAAAAATAATTTTGATAAGTTTTCCTTTTTAAACAATTTTTGTAAGCAGAAAGATTTATATTTATCATAAAATTAATACAAAAAAGTTCTGTTCTAGTCTGTAGGCAGAGCCTTATTTTAGCCACACTTCCAAAAAACATTTTCATTTCCGAAAAACATGTTTTCTGCATCCCCTGCCGTGATCAGGGTCCTCTCTGTGTGGAGTTTGCATGTTCTCCCCGTGTCTGTGTGGGTTTCCTCCGGGTTCTCCGGTTTCCTCCCACAGTCCAAAGACATGCAGTCAGGCCAATTGGACATGCTAAATTACCCCTGGTTGTGAGTGTGTAAGTGGCTGTCTGTGTCTGTCTGTCTGCCCTGCGATGGACTGGCGACCTGTCCAGGGTGTATCCTGCCTTTCGCCCGAAGACTGCTGGGATATGCTCCAGCACCCCCCCCCGACCCTGACGGAGAAGCGGCTTAGAAAATGGATGGATGGATGGATGGATGGATGGATGGATGGATGGGTGTTTTCTGCAATTAAGTTAACTTTTGTGTTTAGAAAAAAATATTTTGATTTTCTATGTGTACAGCTGTTCAAAGCTGTGCTTAATAGTTTATATGTTTGCGCTCATGCACAGGACATGGGGGAGGGGAGGGACTACATGCTGAACTGCACCATTTAAGACAGAACGGGAAAATTTGAACAAAAAAATTTGAACTGTGCCTTTAGAAGTCCAAAATGTGTTTTCAACTCTGATGTTGAACCAATTCAGTAGAATGCCCTATATAACATAAACAGATTACTAAATACTAAAGAACACTGAAGTACTCACTTCTGCTTTTGGTTTAACTCGAGCAGCAGCTATAAGTAGAAACAGAAGGAGCAGTTAAAGACTTGCACAGTGATATACTAGATAATATCATTGTAATAGTAATAGACTCTATAAATATTTGTGAGATGACAACAGTAACAATCATATATAAATCATGCACTTTACTCACTGTCCAATTCACAAGCTCCATCATCTAAACCAACATATTGGTTTATAGTAACAAACTGTATTCTATCTGTTGCTGCACAATTTATTAACCACCCTCTGTCCTTTCATCACTAGTCACTTTTTGACCACAGGACCACTGTTGACCAAATATTATTTGTTATTGGACCATTCTCAACACAGCACTGACACTGTCATGGTAGCATTTGTGGCTCTGCTATGATTGTATGAGACACAGTGGTATTTCTGGGGTTTTAAATGTACATGTCACTGCTTGTCTGAGAGCAATCTACCACCAACAAACATCCAGCCAAGAGTGATTCTGTGGTCAGAAATTGAAGGGCAAGAAGGTAGCTAACACAAATTGAACATCAGCAGATGATCTACAGCCCATAACTGAAAAGTATAGTTACAAGGTAGGCTTTTCTTTGCTGTGGGGGATCTATTGATACATCTATTGATACTATTGATATGTCAGCAGTCTTGCAGTGAGTATGCAGGGGTGCACTGTATTCTTACAGGTGCCTCTGAAGTGTGGTGGGACGGGAGGAGAACGAAGCCGTTTGGAGGACAGACAGCAGGCCAGCCCCAGAATCAGAGGAAAACAACTGGCACCAGCACAAACCAGCAACCTGTGAGAGAGTTTTCTGTGTGCCAGTTCAGCTACAGCTAAAAAAATAAGACAAATCTGATTCAGGAGATGTCATATTTTAAATAAGTTGTCATTTTTTTCACTTGATTAAAGTAATAAAATCAAATTTGCCCATTTTTCCCTTTAGCACAATCTACATATATTTATCAAGGTATGCAGCTAGCAGTACAAACTTTGGGTAACACTTTAATTAAAAACTGCCTTCATACAGACTTTATATCATACATGAACATTGAATTGAGTAACATTTAAAAAAAAATACATGATTTATGTACAATTTATGTTAGCACAATGACATAAGATGTTTTATGAAGTTAATGGCATCAACATAAATGACATATTGACATTGAGATAACACAAGAACTGTTAAAGTAAACTGATGGGCAGTTATTCCATTTATAGCACTATTATGAAGGTATTATAACCTACTTATAAGGCAGATACCTAATTAAGTATGCCATATATGAGTTTTATTAAAGATAATGAAATTATGTATGAAAATGATCTCTCTACATTACTATGCTTGGGAATGATGCTTTATATCAGTGTTATAAATGGAAAAACTGTATAATGTCATGTACTCCATGTAGCATCTTACATCATCTTGCAAATACTGATATCAACTGTTCATAAATATTCAAGTATTACTTTGGAATATGCTATGCAATGTTTATGCAAGTGTTATAAGGTCATTGTGTTGATAGCCTTCAAATGAAGTGTTACTGCCATACAGTTTCAGAAAACACATAAACAGGTCTAACTGAGATTTACCTTGACAAGGTTTGAAGCAAGCGTTTGATGAATTAAGCATGCAGCTTTACACAGTGCTGCTAATTGACAGAGAATAAGTTTTAATTGCTTTATTAGTTTTTAGATTTGTAGCTCCAGCACAAAACTCAATAAGCCAATTTTTGGACAATAGACATAAATCTACATTTAGGAAAATTTAAATATTGTCAATTTTGTACAATTTTGTGAATTTGATTTTTCACCAAACATTTCCTCTAAGGTCAGTTCTAAGTCAAGAAGTTAGCACATAGATTCAAGCCACTCAACAGAGTTCAAAAGAATGAGAAAGGACTGAGCCAGGATACGTACTGATGTGCTCATAGCTACCTGTAGTCACATTGACATATGTTACATGTCCTTGACTGGTGTACTTCCCCTCCCAGATGATGCTGCACTGATACGTCCCTGAATCTGACTGGTTGAGGTTTTGAATGTTGACCTGCAGGCATGTTCTGTTGGCTGAAATGGTGTAATTAGACAGATGGAGTCGTGACGTTGGCCTGAGGGGAGTGAAATTATTCCTTTCTATCAGACCCCATCCTCCTGTCCAGGTGTTCATCCCACAGTCCTGAACCACACACTGTAAAGAGACGCTGCCCCCTTCTGGCACAAACAGAGTTTTGCGGGTTGCTGACACTGTGCCAATGCACTGAGTAACACAGACTGGAAGAGATTAAATGAGAAGGACAGGAATATTCACTCATTTTAATCTTTCATTCTAATCTTCAATAGCATTAATAATACTACTAAAACTTACACACATGATGAAATTCATAGGAAAAAAGTATTTGGACTTCCTAGTTACTAAGGACAACATTATTAAACAGTGCTTCAAATGGAAAAAAGTTACAGACCTATAGTGAAGATCTTAAGCATCCCCATCAGTACAATTGGTTTAATAATATGCATTTAGAAATTGAATGGAGCCAATTGTCACTGGATAGGTGCTCTGTTCAATCTAAATTCACTTTCAGATTAATGATCAGGACATTATAAGAGACATAAGAAACCAGCTTCCGATCTGGAAGCAGCAGGAACATCAGTTACACAGAGATCAATAAGCAATGAACTGCTCCACAATCATCTCTGCTCCTACACTCCATGCAAAATTCAGCTGAAAAAGCACCACAACAATGTGTTCTGATCAGATTAAACAAAAATGGAACTCTTTGGCAATAATTTAGCTCATTATGTTTGGAGAAAAAAAGAGTTGCCCAAAAACACTGAACCCACGGTGAAGTGTGAAGGTGGGAGCAGCATAATATGGGGCTACTTCTTTGCAAACAGTACTCCAACATTACATGTCATTAAAGGAAAAATAAAGAGAGCAAAATGCCAGAAGATATTAGAGAGTAACTTAATGCCATTGACCAAGAAACTGGCCATGCAGCCAAAATAATTTAACTTACTGTGAAATGAATCACACAGTTATGGAACCAATATGCATGCTTGGTTGTTATGGATTTGAGGGACTGAAATGTGGACCCACATACAGACCTGAAGAGCTTAAAAGTCTCATTGCAGTTTTGCCAATTTGTGACAAAAAAACAGTGGATAACTAATAGTAAAAATCAAAAGTTGTCATCTTTTAAAGAGAAAAATATGACTTGTTGAAAAAAGAGGAAAACATTGATGTGAAATAACTTACAAGTGTCTTAGCGGTTAAAAAAAAAATTGTGGTAAATCCAGAAAATAAATCTACATGTCCTGTATATAGCTCTCCTTACTACATGTTTTTTGAAAACACATTTTGGTTTTGGACAAAATTTTATGTCAGAACTATCATAAAGCACTGTTTGCTCCTCATCACCACCACTATGAACAATTCAGACTATGTGCGTCTCTAGAATGGACTTTTTACATCTTAATAAATGTCATTCTTAACAAAGACTGGTTTCTAAAACAGATTGTGAAGGTGCTTGTACAGTCAAGCCAGTATCATAATTTTAATCTTACTAGAAATGTATTGAAGATTTTGAAATTGTGGGTCAAGAGATATTCTTGGAGAGTTGAAGGAGATTTGCCAGGAGCAATGGGCCAAAACTGAACTGTAATACTGAAAAAAGTTCATTACATCTTACAGTAGATGTCTCTAAGCTACCATTGCCTACAAAAGACTAATGATATTCATCTTTGGAATGTGTTGGAATACTTTTTCCCATCTTTTTTTTTTAATATATTTCTTTTATGCTTCATATTTATAAGTACAATGACAAAAGTAAGTGTGTAAATTTGAAGTGGATATATGCACTGGGATTATATTAAATGACAAAAAAAACACATCCTGTACTGAGTCATATCAGGCAGCATGTGACGAGAATTTAATAGCAACACCAACGTTCATGACCATAATAGTACTTCTTGTTTTGTTTTGATCCAACTCTTCAGATTATTTGGTAAATCAGAACAAAAAAACACCTTGTCATGGCGGTACTTCTCCTTAGAAGCAAAACGGCACATATGTAGCCTGTGTGGCTCCTCCATCAGAGCTTACCTTGGAGATTGCATGAAAAGGTCAGAATGATCGTCAAACACCTATTCAGAAGTACATTTGGCATCCTGTGGTGTGAAAGTACTTGGCAATTTTTGTCCAGGCTCCTCACACGTTCCCCAAAATGTCAATCGTCGGTAAATTTCACTAATGCAACATACAGCAGGTCCATCTCGCTTTCGTTCTTCTGTCTCAGAGTATTCCTTTGGTCTGGTAGACCCATTGTAATAGTAGGAAAAGAGGAAGGAAGTTCACATGCTCACTTTCCATTCTGCAGGAAAACAACATCATGTCCTTCCTGTTCACAAATGAGAGAAGCCTGTTGATCAGAAATGGTCTATAGTCCTCTAATCTCCTACACTAATCCTTTCAAATCCCCAAAGGTATTTGGATATCAGCACTTTGGATCAAAATATCACATGGACTATGAATGCTGTAGCTCTTTAGCTTTCATTAAAAAAAAATAGAGCAGAAGAAACATTTAGAAATGACACTGTAAAGCATATTCCCCTTACTCTAGTGCAATAAAGTCACCAACTGGCAACGGTTTGGCTCATGGATGATATGGTTCATGATTATGGTACATTCTGCTTTTGAGTATGTTGACAACATTAAGTGCAAAGAAGCATCATTAAAAGGAATGTAGGTCATCACGCCGACGTATCAAAGACTTCAGGAAATTATTACAAGAATACAAAGGAAATTATTAGAAACAATATCCTTAATGAACATAACACGTTTCTGTTAAAGGTTCCAACATTTTTTGAAGTCTAATAGCTTGCTTTTTAGCCCAACTTAATCTTAAGATCTATTATTCAGTAAGTACCACAACTAATTAAATGATAACTAATGTGTAATGTGTAATGCCCCATTGCAATTTTGCAAATTCGTGATAAACAGTAGAGAACTAATACTAAACAAAAAAAATGGTCATCATTCAAAAAGAAAGATAATATAACTTGTTGAATATTTATATTAAAAATGATAAAAAAAAATTTAAAAGTTTAATTACATATTTTAAAAAAAACTTTAATTAGGAATCTGCAATTTTACAGACTACTAGTATTGCACCCTATTATTAACAAATGAAACATTTCCTCACACAATCTATTTAACCACAAGGTGGTGCTGAAGTTCAGAAAACTGGATGACTTTACCAAAGTTTGGTTCTTTGGAAAATACTGTGCCAAGCTGTGAGTTTTGTTTGTCATTTGCTTGTTATAGAAGGTGGGAAAGAAGACAATAGTAACCAAAAACCCTGCAGTAGTCTCAAAGGGTTTGGAGGTTCAGAATGACTTTGAGGGAAATGGAGAAAATGAAAGAGCGAAAAAGGCAATAGCTGCAGCAGCTGACTGAATGGATTATTGTCTCAAGTTTGGCACTTGGACGAACAGATGAATCAAACGCTAATGAGACACAGGCTTTGTTATGTCTGGCAAAACCACAAAACCAACCACTACATTCAAAGGTGAGAACATTACAGTAAGGCGTCATGGTGGTGGTCTTAGTTTGGAGAAGTTTCCTTCACATCAGCATTTGGTCAGCTTCATCAAAGAAAATGGAAATTCTGCTGAAATAAATCATTTAAATTCAAATGTAAAGTCAGGCAAAACTGAAATCATACAGCAAAGCTTTTTGCTTTTTATGGTACACTTTTTATGGTAAAAAGATGGTCCTTCAAGAGTATTTTAGTAAAGAAAATGGTTCTATGTAGAACCATGAACACTCAAAGAACCCTTTGCATGATTAAAAGGTTCTTTCTATCATAAAAAGGTTTAGATTGATGGCAAATATGCAGGAATGTGCTGTAGATGGTTTTATATAGAACTTTCCTGAAAATTGGTTCTATATACTAAAACTCTGAAAAGGGTTTTTTTCAACTGCTACAAACTTGACATCCTAACAACAGAAGGACCCTATGGGGGACAAAATGGAAACATTTTCAAAAAGGTTCTATATGGAACCATCTAAAGCACATTCTTCATATATACTGTATACAGGAAGGAGAATTTCAAGGTTTTAGAAAATACTACTCAAATTCCAGATCTGAAAAAAAATCTGAAAATACTAATTCCATAATGTGTTCTGGAATGTCATACTGTGGCTGTACCATTCAGTCCTGAATAATGCAGTAACCCACTCCAGGTTGGAGAACAGTGATTTTGCCAGGATTAAAAAGGACAATTTTGTTGCTCTCCAAGGAAACAAGTATCTGAATTTTCAAACAAAGTATCTCACAAACCTGCTGCCCTTTATGTTGTGTTAAAGTTTCATGGTGATCAGACCAACAGAAAGGCTTGAAAATTGCTTGGAATAAAATCTTTTTACATTACCTTTCATTAAAAGTAAAGAATGTTTTTGTCTTCTCCTGTAAAGTTACTGTTTGGGTTACTGTGCCTTTAAGACTGATATATATATATATATATATATATATATATATATATATATATATATGTGTGTGTGTGTGTGTGTGTGTGTGTTTTCTGTTGTAGGATGAATATCCTGGTATATGTAAATATGTAGATGTTTGTGACATATTCAGTATTGGCTGTTTTAGCAGCTTAATTTCCATATATGGATTGCTTAAACTGAAGCATGTAACATTTTGAACATATAACAATATTTACATGCTACAATGGAAGAAATTGTGAGAAACTGAAGAAACTGAGTCCTTGAAATGGCAGAAGTGGCCAGTGACTAATTGGTTTTTTTTTGTTAAACAGAAAAATACAATTACAAAATACTCAACAATTACTTTAATTTATGATGAATAACTCCAATACTTTTTTTTTTTTTATCAGACAGTGTATTTGGTTAACAATAGGCTATTCTTTAAAACCTGTATGTGGAAAAGGGTCAAACTTTCACTGCCACACTGTGGGAGACTGATCAGTATCTACAGGAAATACTGTATTGTGGTTACCAGGCGATTACTGTATTTCCTGTACACTCACTCACATCGCCTGCATTAACATCAGGTTTTGGTTATGTGTCATCCAGAGGACACATTTCAGCATGTAGGAGCTCTAGCTACATGTTTCAGCAGAAACATGTGGACACAATTAATAGATATTCTCCTTGATTGTGTCATGTGCAGCAGATCACTGGGTCAGATCCCTCAGAGACGTACCTCACCTACCTCTGAAAACAGGAAAATTTGTAGCAAATTTAGTTCAAAGTTGTCCTAAATTCATACCTTGATGAAAAAGAGTTAATAATACAATAAGAAACTGTGGTTTCTGCAATTCCGTATGATATCTCTATAATAAACTACAATATTTTCATCTATTTCTGTAGTATTCTCTAGTATTCATGTAGTACTGTTATATAGTGCTATAGCGATAGGCAAAATCTGGAGAATTCTTATTGGGCTGGTATCATTTCGGACCAGTTGCTGTGGGCTAACATAAATAACCTCACACATAAAAACACAAAAATGTACAGAGAAAGTGTAAGTGTTACAACCAAGTAGATATAGGGGTTAATGAATTCCTGCTTAAAATGTTGCAGCCTCTACTGTTTGATTGTAGTTGGTCTCTTAGTGTGGACAAGATTATCCTGTTCAGATTCAGCATGCAGGTTTGGGGCTGGTTGACACAACAGATAGTGTTGTACAGAAAGCATGTAGCAATTTACATATGTGAACTGCATGAAGACAGCTGTCTATGACAAAAAGTGGAAAAAATTAAGGTGGCAATGAGAAGGCAGAAAAAAAAATGTGAGGAGAATTCAGCGAAATGCTGAAATGCCACAAACATTTACATGCAAATGTTTTGCTTATGTTTTAAATGAAAAATAATCTTCTACAGGGAAGAATCATGTATAATTACTGTTTATTTAAAAAAATAAATTGTGGCTTTTTTATCTGCTAAAACTTGCAAGTAAATATAGATCATGCTCTAAAATTAGCAAAAAAAAGTCTAGTCAGTTCTCTGTACAGTGTGTGTTAACTTATTTTATCTGACAGAAATGCTGACAGAAGCTGTCACTGGTTTATAGCATTTTAATTTTTTCATGATTATGTCACAGTTAATATAAAAGCTGTGCTCAGTTTTCATTTTAGCACTAGCTGCTCAGCTTGGTTATCCCTTACTAGCCAATAAATAAGATGAGGAAATGAAGAAGATAAAATGCCCTGACTTTTTACAAAAAGCTGTTAGCTAACCTATTTTGAGCACTCTGCTAAGCTAGCTGTTAGGAGGCAAAATATATGTTTAAAAATGTTAAATGTTAAAAAAATTTAAATATCTCTGGTCAGATTACATGTTTTGTTAATTTTCTAAATTAAAATAATGCACCTACATAGAAAAACAATTAAATATGACATTTCTCTGCACGTTTTAAGGTTAACATACTGGAAAAAAATACAACCCAAACAGGAAATGTGCCACGTTTTATGTCTTTTTTCCTCAACAGGTTCTACATATATATTTTTTTTATTTATGGAAGAAGATAGGATTGTGTGTGTGTGTGTGTGTGTGTGTGTGTGTGTGTGTGTGTCAGAGTTTGGGTGGCCTGGTTTGCATCATGTAATTCCCATTCTCAAAATGAGTCCCACTCCAGCCCTGTCATGCCTATAATACTAATGTTTGCATTTTCTAATATATCTTCTTATAAATACTGTAGAAATTCCTCCAGTATCTCTACTGATCTTCTTCCTGAGGGTATGTAATTAACGACTAAGAATGTAATTTGTAATACACAATAAAACTAACACAATGAGTGTCCTTGAGTTTTGGGCGGCACCACAGTCAGGGAGGGACCTGAAAGCTGAGGCACTTTTGCTGTTGTTTCCTGCAGAGAGTAACTTGAGTCAGAGATGATGGGAACCAGATGTGGAGCATGTCAGCGTGTGCACATATCTCAGGATATGTCCTATTTTTCAAAGTAAAACAACAAAAAGAGATCAGAGGTAGACCTGCAGCCTGGAGAGTTGGGCAAAACTCCTCCAGTTCTTAATCTGCCATACCATGACTATTTACTAACAAGGTCACATGAAAATAAAATGATGAATAGATGGTTCTGGACAACCATACCAGAGAATGATTTATAAGCAGTTCAGCAAATCCTTTTACACAGACTAATCTATCTCCTCTTGGTCTTGCTTGGGCCTGAGAGGCACATGGCCTCAGACAGCCAGTCTGTAATGTATGAGAATATTGGCACACCACAGACTCTGACACTTTTTTTAGGATTATCTAAAGAAGAAACTCAGATATACACTGAAAACCTACCATACCACTGCTTCTTTGCCAGAATGTCAGGAGAACCAAAAAATACTTCATGCATCTTCATTTCATATCTTTAAAACTGAGATATTAACTTACTCTGCTTTACTTGAGTATATTAGCTTTACAATATGGGTAAAATTATGGGTATGAATACATTTTAGTGTGACTGTAAAGAACTTGCCCAGTATATGCATAAAAAAGTAGACAGAAAATGTTAAAAGAGGCCGTTTTTAGAGAGGTTTTTTGGATTTGGGGTCGACCTCTGACTTGAAAACAACACCCTGTGTTATGAAACAGCAAAGAAGATTTGCAGCATTGACTTAATGACTTTATGAAACAAACTGGTTAGGATAATGGCTTCCGCCTCACTAAGTACTTTTTTTCTGTGGGGCTTTGAGATGTTTTGTCTTTGCTGGATAAAATTCCAAACCCCACACAAATGAGAACAGGATATAAACACATTCCGGCACAAAGATGATTTGTTTAACATGCATTTTCCTGCTGCTTTTTAGGTCTGGGACTTGAGAAAGCACTCACATGTGAATGTGAATAAGTGTGGGACAGAAAGGGGTGTAAATTGACACCTTTAATCTTGAATTAAAGATCTTCTGTGGACAAATTTGATTGTTTTCCAAAGTCCTTTGAGTCCTGGAGTGGAGACTTAATCTCTGTCCTTAAAAGCCAGTGCATTGATATTTAAATGCTTGTACCCGCAATGGAGGTCTATTGCACAATATGCCAATTATTTGCCAGGGCTATTGAAAACATGAATGAGGGTGCTCCAACAGAGCACAATCACAGGGTAGATCCTAAAGCCCTGCTCTGAAAGTCTTTCTGGCAGCCCAGATTGGTTCACGATCAAGTTACTCAGTGGGCACGCTGTCAACCCCTACTGAGCCTTGAGACAAGGCGCCATTCTCTCCAGCTGACGAGGGTCACTCTGTAGCCTCTTTTTCTTTTTTTGTCCTTCAAAGCTGTTTTGCACTGGTACCATGCATCATGACTCGCAATCCATTCTAGCTGACAGAAACCCGTAAAGCTTTGGGAATGCCGAGCTGACAGTACTGCAGAGTACGCAAACAGAAGAGCAGCTAAGCCCAACCACACAAGCTTTCCGTATCTTTTGACTCCAGGTCACCTTTGACCTCAGCCACTAACCCAGTTAAAGGGTAACACATGAGACAAATGCTTCATGTTGTTCAAAAAAGCAGTGGCACAGCTTGATGAGATCTATTGTGTCTGAGTGCTGATGTATGGCAGTTGAGCTCAGCTTTTAACAAAGGCGAATGGAAAACAATAGCAAGCCTATTGCCCTCTACAGCAAAGTCAATGTATGTAGACTAGCAATGCAGTAAACATGGTGCATAAAGAGCTTAGCAGAAACAGGTCAGTTTACTAAAGCTGTGTACCTTGTGCTGCTAATTGCTGGGCATATGCAAGAAAACAATAAAGAGGTTAAAAAAAGTAGATTAAAAATAAATGAATGCCACAGAGGAACCACTTTTGGTTCCCTAAAGAGCCTTTCGTAGAACCACTACTAACACTTTATTTTGAGCAATCTTTGGTAGATGATTAATCAGAGGATCAGTAACATATCAGTGAAGCAGCAATGGAATAGCAGTAGTGAAGCATCAGAATATATTCAGGTAAATATCTTGAAGATATAAATATCTTGTTGATATATTACTTACATTAAGTAGACATAATGTTGATATTTTACATAAAGCAGACATAATGTTTTACTTCCATTAAGCAAAATTAACCTAATCTTACCTAACCTTACTGAAAACCTAATCCTAACCCTCACCCTGGCCCTTATCCTAGCCTGAAACTTAACCTCAACCCAAAACCTAATCCTGATTATAATCCTGGCTCTAATCCTAACCCTAAACTTAACCTCAACCCAAAACCTAATCCTAATCATCAACCTAAACTCAACTCCAAACCTAATCTACCCAATCACAGGATACCACCATAGCTAGGAGGGCAAATGCTAGCACAAGCTTCATTCAAGTCATGTGAAACCAGCCACCACATCTTCTTGAACTATCACCAGTGCAACATCATTGGACAGCTGACTGCACTTGGAGGAGAATACTAACTGCCAGTTCTGTCACACCAGCTAGCAGATGCCTACACCTGTGGCAATGGGACTGAATAAACTCCTGAAGCCAAAGATTAAGAGGTGTGTCCTAATACTTTTGTCCATATAGTGTAGAGAGTGAGACTGCATCAACCAAACTTGCTGTCCCCAATATCCAAGCCAAGAACCATTTAAGAGTGTACAGCCAGAAATGTGCTCCTTTAAACATCTTTAGGAATGAGAAGCATTACAAGGATATTGCATCTATTTAAAACATAGAGCAGTTAAAGTTTAGAGAGAGATTTTTAAGTTTAATGTTGAGTATTGAGTATTTAGGGTGCTAACCATTTCCTTCTGTTCATAGCTACTTTTCAGGTTCAAACAGTCCTGATGGTGAAACCTGCCTTGCATCAACTCTTTTTTGCAGATTTCCCAAGAACAATAACGTCTTATGTTACTCAACACAACAAGCATGGACTCAGCCACAGGCAGAAACAGTCTTGCTACACTTGTCACACTAATGCATAAACTGTTGTCTGTGGTGGAGGCTTCAGGAAAGTTTCTCCAAAGGACATTATTACAGTCTCAGTCTGCCTGTCTGATTCCTTTAATTTACAGAGGTGGGTAGAGTAGAGCAAGCCTATAATCAGGTAAAAGTATAGATAGTTCTGTGAAGTAATAACTCAAGTATAAAGTAAAAGTACCTTTCCAAAGAAACAAACAGAAGCAGAGGTTTCAGAAGTAGCAGGTCAAAATGTACTTCTAGATCTGCAGTGGGACGTCTTTGTACATCCAACATCTGTGAGCATAACAACCCAAGTTTGTTAGGCTCTGTTTAACTCTTTTTGGATACTTTTAGTCTAAAATAATGATAAGCCCTAAAAGTCAGAGGTGTGACCAATCACAAAGCTGTACAGATGCTGTCACTAACATAATTAGTGCTTAAAAGTTTGTGAATAAAATGTAACGAGTTAAAAGTTTTAATACCTTACAAACATAGTAAAGTAGAAGTACAGTTTTATGCAAAACTTCAGGCTCTCATAGAGAAATGACATTTTGTGCTTTTTTCCAATGTTAAAGTAAATAAATATTAATTGTGCTCTAAATGGGGATGTACAAATGTTTAATGATTACTATGAATAGAAATGCATTTTGAATTGAAAATACTCAGGAAGGTACAAATCCATCAAAATCTAATAGTACCCACATCTAATAACCCATTAAAACCCCAGGCTTCTACATACAAAGGCTTGTTATTCAGTAACCACATAGACTTCAATGCAAACTTGCTGAGCTATTCTCAGATCATAGATGTGTGTAAGAAAATGTTTGGCCTGCCGAAATTAAGCTAAGGGTTTAATATCATAACATTTTTTATCAGTGTAAATTAAGACCAGGGTGGGAAGAGGACTTTAACAAGTTGCTTTAGAAAGAACAAGAAGTGCTATGGAAACAAAATAAGTTGGTGACCCTCAGTGAGTGACTGCTTAATTATGACTTTCTACAGTTTTAGCATATTCTAGATAATCTGAGTACTTGTTTTCTTATTCTTAGGCATTTACAGAGACAAAACATTCACAGCTGCACAATGTACAATATTTAACTTGTGTTCTAAGCATGGCTCTGTTTATGGGGCATACATTGCTCCTTTGCTGCATTTGCATTACAAGCTTTATTTCAGCCATTCATGAACTTGTCCATTTGATTTGAATCAATTTTAATTGCAGGACTGAGTAAGATCAAAGCTGCTTGTCTAGTCAGGTGTCTGGCAAAAGGCCATGGCCAAAGAGTCCTGGAGATATGGGCCTGCTTTGCTCATTCAGGCAAAGAGAAGCGCCAATGCACTCTGCTGAACTCTACTCAGCCCTGTATAAAGCCTTGCTGCAAATCTTGTTCTGCAAACAGTACGGAATTTGGGTTCAACAAGTTCGTTCAACAATCCTGCCAGACAAACCTACTCACAGGATGTTGCAGTATCAGCAGTGGTCAAACTGTAAAAAATAATCAAGGTGCTGGCTGGATGGTGGTTAGGAACAATGTATTAAAATTTTTATTTTATTTTTTCACTGTTTTACCACGGGATTTGTTTGAGTTTTATTTATAAAGCTACCACAGTTGGCCTAAGTGCAATATATAATTAAGGACAAATAAAACTTTTGAATAAAAGAACAAAAACTGACATAACACAAACTGATGGCTGTCCTATGTGCAGGTCTAAGAGTAACAGTGATAATAAAAATGAACATGTATTTACAAAAGGCTAATGGAAAAATGGATACTTAATATTTTGATTTGAAAACTCCAGTATAAGATGCACAGCAAAGTTTATTTTCATTCCACAGCCTCTTGAACTGTGATCAGACTGATTCTTTTGCTACACACCAAAAAAAATGTTAATGTCATGGTGTTAAAATCTGTTTTGTGTTCTCAGCTGTGCCTGATATGAATTTGAATGTAATGTGACAATGTAATAACAATGAATTTGCTTTGTTTTTTGGCAGCACTTTACTTGCACCATCCTGCATAACATTGACATAACTATGCCGTAAATATATACTGGCACATGTTATGTGCCGCCATGACTTGTAACAACAGACTTTTTCTAGCAATAATGTCGTGTTATAGGTAGTTATCATGGCAGATGGCAGAATAGAATGTTTGATGCATGATGGCCTACATGAGTAGGTTTAGCAAAAATTAGCATAAATTCAATTATTATGGCATCTGTCATTACAATTATTTTTAAAAGTAACAGGACACTGTTATATTACTGAAGAATATCTGTCATGGTGGGATATGGCATCTGCCATGATGTTTATGGCATGGTTATGTCAAAGTTGTAGTGCTTATTCAAATGTTTGCATAATGTTAATAGTAATTCAGTAGATCACAACTAAGCACAGTGAATGATCGTCATGGCTAAAGTCTCATAAAGATCTATTCACTTTGGCTGAGTAAAACTAAACAACTCAACACAACATTACAAAAGTCCTACATAATCAGCACACGTTTGGTTTACTTTGTGTTCTTATGTGTTCTGTTGTTGAAGGGAGCTCTGAATGTCCATCACATTATCCAGCATTAAGCGCCTGTGTTAAATCCTGTATTTTGCTCCTATAAAGGGATTAAAAGAAATTCCCTGAGCCTTTGATTGTGAGCCAGCTCAAAGCGACTGTGTGTGTGTGTGAATCACTGTCATGAATTTTTGCCCTAACATGCCGTTCGGTGGTTCAGACTGAAAACACAGGTGTATTTTCATGCCCTCTAATAGATGCACTATTTAGCTAACCCAGTGAACTGTGTCCAACTTCTTACACTCCACAGAACATCCTCCTGTTACACTTTATTAGGTAGCTCACAACACCTTATATGCTTTATATCCCTTCACCTAGTATGGCACGTTCTTAAGGACTTAAACAGTGCCGGGTCATTATGTTCAATTCCAATGAACTTTCAGTTCATTGGGTTCTTTGTTGGCTTCTGCTACCATAAAGCTACACAGCTGTAGCACAAGCTGTTCTAAGAATAACACTTTAAGGAAAGTACTTATGCTAAACCTTTCACAGTTTTGTACAATGGAAAATTTATATCCCTTATAAAAATGAAATACTGTACTGTACAAAACCAAAGACCACCATTCATTTATCTCTAGTCAAATAAGCCATTAACCACAAGTTATTCACTTATTCAAAAAGCAAGAAACACATTCAAGCAAAAATTACACAGAAGCCTCAACAACTACGTGCAGAGTAGCACGATGCTCATATGCACAAGGTACTAAAAGAAATAAGAGAGTAACACCAGGCTTTGGGCTTGGTGGGGGAGAGCTTTGAGGCAGTGAGCCGATAGCACTTAATGCCAATGAATATTGATGTATTTAAAAAGTTAACAACAAACAATGTACAGCTTAAGGCCTTACATAAAACAAGCTTGTCGGTAGTCAAAACGTTTTATTTTGTTTGTTTGTTTATGCACACATGTTAAAGCAGCACTATGTAACATTTGGGGATTTGGAGACCTCTCTGGTGTGAGTGTGTTGAAAGAGAATTCAAAGAAAAGTCAGTCAAAACTTGGTGGAAGACAAGTCTTCTGATAACATAAGTGAACAATCTGTTCTTATCATCATATCTTCAACAGTATAATGTTGATTTGCATTTGAGTTGGACCTTCTTTTTGAGCTTGAGCATGTGACATTAATACATAAACATGTATGGTGTGGTCAGAAAAAAGCCCCTTTTGACTTATTATTAATTATTATTTCAGGTATTACAGGGCGACTCACAGCAGCACAGGCACACTATATAAACAAACATCTGTTGCAACTGTTCTCTCATTAGAACATCAAATAATATTACTTAATAGTCTAGCTGCTTTTATAGTAACCCATCTTTATGGAACAATGCAGTAATCAGAAAAAAATGTGGCTTCATGGACACATTAACTAACATATTGTATTACTCACCTCAGTCAACTCACATGTATAGTTATCACTGTATATAGTTCTCTTTACCCACATTTTTTCTATTTTGTCATTACATTTGTGAATTTATGAGCAACAATGCACTGAACATTATACAAAGGCTCAACTTTGCTAGCATAATCACTAATGTTGAGCTAGTGACTTCAGCTTTAGCATGAGGCCCTAATACATGACTGGATGAACATAAATGAAACTCTCTAAAAACGTAATCATCGCTTGTAATCCAGCTCATTTTTTCATATTTTTTAGTGTGGTTACAACAATGCTAGCTAACTGTGTCGCAAGGCTAGCTAACTTTGTTGAAGACTGGAGAAAATAACCCACCAGAATGCTTTAATGGCTGTAAAACACTAAAACTGAAACTTTAACACCATGAATTTCTGCTTGGAATCTGTTCTCACTCTTGTTTGAGCATTTCATCAAAAAACCTCCTTTTCCTTGCACCTCTAGATGGCTCATCTGCAAAGACAGTGAAGCACGAATGGGAGGAATAATGCCAATACCCCAGTCTCTGAACAGCTTGTGGCGCTACTTTACTGAATGTAACCCTTTTGTGTCCTGTGCTAAGTTTAAGTAGGTTACAATAATATGATTTTATTTCAGTGTTTAGTGTCCACCTTTTGCCTTTACTATTGCTATTCATTTCAGGAGACTTGCTTTCATTTTTTTTTTTAATGAAAATTTGCCAAAATATTTTTTTGACACTTGCAAAATTCAGTCTTAGAAGTTGGTTGAACTTTCAGTTTCCTTTTCAACAGCTTCTGTTGAGGTCTGGGCTCTGTAGTGGGCATTCTATTGCTCTGAGATCACCAGCAGCTTTATTTGATTTACAAGTATACTTTGTTCTTTTTCTCAGTGAGGACTTTGTAACAGAT
Organism: Pygocentrus nattereri; assembly: GCF_015220715.1. Classification (NCBI taxonomy): domain Eukaryota; kingdom Metazoa; phylum Chordata; class Actinopteri; order Characiformes; family Serrasalmidae; genus Pygocentrus; species Pygocentrus nattereri. Next base: position 21,617,799 of record NC_051227.1, on the reverse strand, counting down.
ACATGTCCTTTCAGACCCACAGCACTGAGTCGTCTTCTCACAGTAGAAGGAATCTCATTTTCCTAACAAATTTGTTAGGAATCTCATGTTTCAGCAAGAAAGACAGGTTTTTTTTCACTCATTTCGACGGTGACTTTCCTGATAATCTTATCTCTAATCTCCTCACAAACCTCCTGAATATATATATATATATATATATATATATATATATATATATATATATATATATACCTAAAATGTATTTCTTTTGTATGGGATAAAAGTTAAAGAACCCTTTAACTGCAATCCATGTGTGGGTAAAACACTTCATGTGGCCAGCTTTGGGCAGTTTGTTTTTCTGCTCATCCCTGTTTATTTGTGTCAGACTTTACCGCTACAGTATGTTTACTTTTCTCGCCCTGGGAAGTAAGCTTGGAGAAGTCTGAGAGTGGGAGAAGATTCAAAATAGCTAGGTCAGTGCTTTTTTCTGCTCTAGGGAAGAAGGCCGAAGGGAACATATCTCTGGCGCTGAAGTCTCCTAGAATTTCAAAGAGCTAAAAGTTGGCATTATTTCAGAGCTACTAAGGGGATATGTGAATACCCTCAGTGTCTATGAAGCGGCCCGGGCAGGCCTGAGCTCCAACCCACAATGGAGAGCGGCTCCAACGCTTCCAGGCTGAAGTCATCTGGAGAGTGTGGGCTGCCATTTTAGCCTTTTCCATCAGACTGCTGTCCACTCTGCCAAAGAACAGTGTGTCATAGCACTTGTGCCTCTTGACTCTGTGTGTGTGCGTGTATGACTTGTCCTTTTTTTAAGCTCCGTCTTGGACAGAGCACTAGGTGTGTTTCTAATAAACAAAGGGTAGATGCTTTGGTGAATTGGACAGAATGAGAACCACATTAGATGAACTGTTATGACTGCAGGCTCCTTGTGAGTCAGTGAGTGTATGAAGCTGAGGGGAATTTTGAGAAAGAAAAAAAAAAAAATTCTAACACTATTTGAAGGCTACCTTCCTAGATACTTCATAACTAATGCATACACACTAAACACTGAAAAACATTTTAAAAGCAACACATTTATTTATAAATGGCTTATGTTAACATTTGCAAGATGACATTGGATGTTTATGAAGCAAATGGCTCTGTATTGACAAAAAGGGGCCTAAAATGATGGTTCTGCTTATAAGACTGATCTATGAAAGACGCCCTCAAACAAAAGTTGTGTCTAAAAAAAGTATAACTTTTTCAATACAGCAGTATACACACACACACACACACACACACACACACACACCTTCTAAGCCGCTTCTCCTTCTGGGTCGCGGGGGGTGCTGGAGCCTATCCCAGCTGACATTGGGCAAAAGGCAGGATACACCCTGGACAGGTCACCAGTCCATCACAGGGCAGACAGACATACACATTCACTCACACACTCACACCTAGGGGCAATTTAGCATGTCCAAACGGCCTGACTGCATGTCTTTAGACTGTTGGAGGAAACAGGAGAACCAGGAGGAAACCCACGAAGACAAGGGGAGAACATGCAAACTCCACACACAAAAGACCATGATCACCCGGCCGGGGACTCGAACCCAGGCCCTCCTTGCCAATACAGCTGTAGTTCTTCTTAAATATGTTATTCAATATGAAGAATGGATGTGTTATAAAACAGGCAGCCTTTAAAAGTTTTGCCAAAAATTCTGATTTTACATCAGGAAGATACATAAAACAATCTAAAGTATACATTAAAGAAAAACATGAACACTATTGCAAGGAATGGTCCAATTTATAGTATTTATTAAATGCATATTGTTTTGTACAAACATATACAATTCTATACACAATTGCAAAATCCATTTTGCAACAAACTCAACCCACTTCATGACCAAAAAGTGCAAAACGCAGCGAGTGCATGACAAATTCTGTAACATATGGATGTCAAATGACTAATACTCGTTTTCGTTGGATTTCAATAGCAAATTGAGTTACATTTGTTTAAACATTTGACTAAATGCCACTGGCATATTATATTGAAAGTATGGTCCTTCCCAATGCATGCATACTTTGAAACATCCATACTATTAATTAAAATGACAATAAAGGCATCAATTTTTATAAAACAATGTTATAATTTATAGCTTCACATGACTTGCCATAGGAATGAGAAACAGTTTCGTGTCTGGATGTGAGACATAAAGTAAAAGCCTCGGGGTGAGATCAGTTGCATCAATTCAGAAATATGTACAATTAATCAAAATCAGTATTACTTTAAATTAATACTTATTTCTTTAAATCTGCTTAAAATGTATCAGTGAATTTTAAGTGATCAGCCTGAAGGGAATACAAGTTTAACGAATTGAAGAATTGACCCCAACACTGCTTTCCAGTCTTTCAGTATCATTAACTGCCTGTGCAAACAAAAATAGTCCATCTGTACCATCAGCCCAAAACCATATCTGAAACAATCTGTTCCAGGACAGGACACCCTGCTGAAATACATGCATGGTATGACATTAAGGCACTTAACATTCATTTAAAACTTTGGTTTCAAAGTTTAAAGTGGTTTTTGTGTGGTCTGGGGCACATCCCCAGAAACTGTGCTACAAGGAATGTAGAATCAACTAGTCCTAATCCCATAAAAATAACTGCAAAATTACAAAAGTAAGGATCAGCAAAAAGAGGAATGTAATGCACTCTCATACTTAAAGGTTCCTAAATGGTTCAGACATTTTGTTAAACTGGCATAGAACCTTTACAATATGTGGAGGCTGTTTAAACCTTAAAAACTTTTTTCACATTTGCAGATCTCAATTACATTAATGATTTTTAAAAGAACCATCAATTGAAAGGTTCTTTAGGGCACTGGATCTCAAACTGTTCTTAAGAGGGACCCCTGAAGTTGTCCGTATTTTAACTAAATTCCAAATCCTACAGGTAGGCACAGAGCAAAAATATGGACCATACGAGGACTCCTGAGGACCAGGTTGAGAACCACTGCTTTAAGAAACCAAAAGTGGTTCTTCTATGGCATTGCTGTAAAATCCTTTTTGGCACCTCTATTGTTAGTGGAAAAGAGTGTGCTACTTAAAGTGCATGGGAGCCCCAAGTGAACTCCTAATACTACACATCATAATACGGTAAAAATATGTAAATTCGTGAACCTTGGTCTGCTTCAAGTGCAAAAACAATGTTATCTTAATGGTGAACAAGTGAAAAGGGTCAGCTTCACTAGAAATAATGGAACACCTTGGCTTCAGAGAAATAAGGCACATAAAAGTGAAAAAAAGAAAAGTTACTGATTTCATGAAACAATGCCAGCAACATCACAGGTTAATATATCATTTGCCTTCGCCTGTCCAATCTGTCTGTGAAACTGACCTTGTTTATGTGTCTTCCAGCAATGCATATTTGGCCCCAGAGATACACTTTTTATACTTGGCATGAGGTTAAAGATGGTCGCAGGCAATGGAGTGACTACAGACTGGGACAAATTGAGCTCCTGTAAAGAGGTCAGTCCATTGAACACATCTGGGCTTATACCCTTGAGTTGCCGGTTGTTTGATAGGTCCAGGACCTGGAGGTTACTTAGGCCTCTAAAACTGCTGGGTTGTATTGCTGACAGCTCAAGCAGGCCACTGAGAGACAAATAGATGAGATCTTTCATCTCCTCAAAGGCGCCCTCCTCAATGATGGGGATGAGATTTCCGTCCAGGTTCAGATACTGCAAGGGAATTCCTGCAAGTTTGGGCACCGTCTGCAGCCTATTTCCTGCTAGCATCAGGCTCTTAATAAACGGAGCATGAGCTTGTGGATTCCTGGAGACTGTAGTGAGATGGTTATTAGAAAGGTCCAAACTAATGGGGGTTTCCTGGCCCTTGGTGGTGAAGAGATCCAGGTTAAAGTTCTGGAACATGTTGTCACTGAGGTCCACATCAGCCAGTGGAAGCCCAGAGAAACAGCCATCTCCAAGGCTCTCCAGTGCATTCTGACTTAGATCTAGAGTCTCTAGGTAGCGGAGTTTGGAGAAAGCTTTAGGACTGACCCTGGTGATGAGATTGTTGCTAAGGTCCAGGCTGACTAGGGTGGTGTAGCCTGGTCCAGATAGCATGGAGTCTGTGATGGAGCCAATGGCGTTGTGAGACAGGTCCAGGTGGGATGTGTCCAGAGGAATAGGGACAGGAGCAGTGCCTGGACCAACTCCACTACAGTCCACTTTGGTCAGGCTGAAGCTGTCGAACAGACCATAGCTCTCTATCTCACATCGGCACTGTGGGTGGCAATTCTTTACCTCTCCTGCAGTTACCAGAGCTAACAAGGAGGGCAGGGTGAGACACAGTAAGGCCACCATGGTGCTCTGTGAAGAAAACACATGAAATGGATTAAGTGGTGCCTTAAGACTACTTCTCACTGCACTAGGCACACAGTCTTATCTTAAATAAAAGTTTAAATACTCCTGGTCAAATTCCATGTTGCTGCATTTTGCAATTTGTACAGATACATTTTTTGTTTTTTTTTTCCCAATATGGTATATTCAGGAACTAAACAGCAATTATGCAAAGAAATGTGCACACATGTCAACTTCTTTTCACACAGAAAATCTATAAAACATATAATTTGACCAGGGGTGCCCAAACTTTTGAATATGACTCTAGATGTCTGGGGTAAATGGTCAAGGGCTGCAGTTTTCTTTCTTTTCTCATTTTGTCCAGTATTGAACTTTGTTTTCCTTACTACCGCCAGGTTTACTGCTGACCTCAATGGGGGGCTGGCTTCCAAGTGAGAAGACCTAAGCCACTATAGGCCATCCCATTCCTACACCTCTGATTTCTGTACCATTATACTGGCATTGGTATCATACAGCAATGTATATAATTTCATTATTAAATCGATGATTTATAGTATTTTTAAAGAACAGTTCAAAGCACATAAAACCAAATAACTAATATGTTTCCTTTCTGGATATGTGGCATCTGACAGTTTAACATTTACAAATAGGTGTAAGATTCAGATTAATGTCATTATTTTTCCATAAAGTCAAATCAAAACAGGCTATGACACGTTTAGAAGACATTCTTTTAGGACCTAGGAGCAGTATGCGGGACACCTAGATATTTTAAGAAAATATTTTGATTCTGGATTTTATCAGCATAACCAGCACAACAGCCGTTTACTGTTCTCGTAACTTCTTTGAGTGGATGGCTGGATATCATGCAAAAAGAGCCCTAAGTGAAGCATGTTATGACTATGCAATTTCATGTGTTTTTCAAAGTCAAAACATTTTTGACACAGTCAAGCATATTTTATTGCTTTCTGTCAAAAGCATATACAGAAGTATTCAGTTATTGTCCCACAACTACACAAAACAGCTTTTAGCCTAGTATTAAATACTTTCTTGTACCAGAACAACAGATTTTGTAGTGGTAACGAGTATAACATATGTCCCAGAAAAGGCTGTTACGGCATGTTGAGTAAGGTCATGTAAACATTAGTGTGAGGCCATGCAAACAAGCTAGCCTAATAAACTCTTGTCTTCTGAACATATCTAGTATACATAAAACTATATCATCTACTATCTGTAATTTAAACCAATCCACACCTCATACAGTACTTGTTAAGAGATCAAAGATGATTGACATATGCTGTACAAGTGTGCACAGGGAACTTTTTTTAAGGCAGACATGCTCAAGTATCTTTATCTAAGGTCAAAGCAAGGTTATAATACTAAATTGTATAACATGAGACTACACCAAAACATATCGTTGGTGTCAGAACAAATGCAAACTTCAAAATCTCAAAAAAAGTAATCCTTTCAGTATATGTTAATATTAATATATTTTATTAGTAGTAATTTTCACTCCCTTTGTAAAAGACAGCAGGCATTTTCAAATTATGGAAAAAAGACAAAAATGGAGAGGATTCTTGTTCCAGCAGTGACAATATACAACATGAACATTCAGTGGAGTTTGTATTACAGTGTATTTTCCTTTTAACTCCTGAAGCAAGAGCAACTTGCCAGCCCTAATTTCTTTTTTTTTTTAATTTCCTTGGCTCCCAGAGGATTTGACCTAATTCTGATGATCAAAGACTGTATTCCATGTTTTTTCTTCTTTAATTACAGTAGATTTTCATGGTTAGAAGGATACAAGGCTTTTTTTAAGGCATGAGTGTGAGATGCTAGGGTGCTAAGTTGATGATGACAAATATGCAACAACACTGTTGTTTTGATATTTAAAACGATGAACTGTATGAACCTCACTACTGAACAGTGTTAGATCAATCCATGGTGTAATTTCATAAGGTATCTCGCAATGCTAACTAGGCATTTACTGTCATATAAATTACCATAAACCAAAGCATACATTTCTGTCCTTATTAAAAAACTATAAGGTACATACCTCTTGAGATGCTCTCTGAACAGAAGGTTTACTGCATCGAGTTGTGAGAGTTATGCCAGCAAATGGGCCTTTTGCTCAGGCACATGACTTGAACTTAAACCTAATTGCCTGACTGTGTCAGAGTGTAAACACTACTGTACACACACTGATACTGGACAGAGGTCATCTATGACTCCCAAAAAGTGAGCCAAAAGAAATGTCAGCATGAGCTAGCATAAAACTGATTATACATTAGTCAAAAAGTGCAAGCATAGCACTGCTCTTTAATGAATAGCTCTCACTTAGGCTAATACACCACGGCCTTTGGCTAAAGATCTGCCCTTGCGTAACTGAGATGTATAACACAAAAGGTACAATAAAACAACTGAGTGCACTGCGATGACAGATAAGATCCACTGATTTTACCACATTCTTTACTTCCCTCGAAAGTTCTATCATGTATAAACTGTGGAAAAGGTGAAGGCTCTCTCACACACAAATCAGAACTTTTTCAAAACAGTCATTGGTGGCAGTTGCTATCACCACTTGGCTTGTTGTTTCAGTGACTTCACCCTATTGCCACTGGCCTCACAGGAGAGAGAGAGAGAGAAAGAGAGAGAAAGAGAGAGAAAGAGAGAGAAAGAGAAAGAGAGAGAGAGAGAGAGAGAGAGAGAGAGAGAGAGAGAGAGAGAGAGAGAGAGAGAGAGAGAGAGAGAGAGAGAGAGAGAGAGAGGGTGTGTATACGGATGTCTAACTGTTCTCCAAATAAACTTTTGCCTAAGCCTTAGTGCATGCTCCTCCCTCCTATGGAGATCAGCCAGAAATGTCTGAGAACTTTTTAATAGGCACTTTTTAAAACTTTTAAATACAGTTTTAAAAAAAGCCTGACCAAAGCCTTCTTAAAGGAACAGTTCAGCAAAAAAAATTCAAAAAAAATGAAAATAAAAAAAATCACATTTATGCAATTACCCTAAACATAGCTGGTCAGCCAAGACATGTTTGGTATCTAAAGTTGGCTTCTGTAGTTTTGCACTGAAGTTATGAGGATAATTCCATATATTTTTAATAACATAGACTTTCTTTACTTAGCTACATTAGCAAGCCCAAATCATCAAGCTATTAGCCCCTGGGAACAGATGTTTGGTGGGCCCCTACATGGCTTTTTTTGATGGTTAGATTTTTTTTAATGACATCACAACAGGCTACACAAGGCAGCACACGGACTGCAGTGTTGGGTGCATCGCCACTATGAAATGCATTTTTTTCACTGAAAACAATAGCAAAGCAATTATGCTGGTGTTCCTAACAGGGTTATTTACACATAGAGCAATGTACAACCTAAAGAAATCACTACAGCACACATCCTAATACCAATATCATGAAGCTTGGAAGTGAGGTGCAACACATCAATAAGTGACTTCAAAACATAAAAGTGCTAGAAATATGATGACCACTGCAAGAATTTCCAGTTCCTAAGTTGAAATTCTTAAATGACCAAATGACTCCGGTCCAAACATGTATTACATACTTCTAAAACTCTGAGCTTGCAATGTAGTCCATATAGCTACTAAATAATGAGCCTCAGAATGTAATAAAATAGAGATTTTATGAGGTTAAAGCACTTCCAGCCTGATCAGGAAGGCACATCAGCGCCTCTACTTCCTCAGAAGGCTGAGGCGTGCTGGACTTGGGAGCTCAGTCCTCACCTCATTCTACAGATGTGTGGTGGAGAGCATTCTGTGCTCCAGCATCATCGTGTGGCACGGAAGCTGCTCTGTGGCAGAAAGGAAAGCTCTGCAGAGGGTGGTGAAGGCTGCACAGAGGACTGTTGGAGTCAGCCTTCCCACCACCATGGACATTTACACCTCCAGATGCAGGAAAAGGGCCACTGGCATCATGAAGGACCCCACCCATCCAACTTTTTGTTCTGCTCTCCTCAGGTAGGAGGCTGCAGAGCATTAAGTGCAAAACAACCAGACTGAGGAACAGCTTCTTCCCTGAAGCTGTAAGACTCTTAAACTCCAATTAGACAATCACTGCAATGGCACTTCATGTCCACTTATTTATTGCTGCTTTACTGAATCAGTGCCTTCACTATATCATCCACACACATCACTTTATACATTACCAGCATTTAGATGTACACCTCCTACCTCGTACTCATACTGCTGTGGTCCATGCTGCTGTTATTTGTCCAAGCCCTTATTTTGCACCTTCTATTTATTGTTTATGTTACTTGGGAGTTGACTGGACCGTGAGTACAATGTTTTGTTCAACCTCATGTACCACATGTGATGTAAATGACAATAAAGCCTTATCTTATCTTATCAATGTCCATATTTACATATATCTACCTACCCAGCCTACAGCAGTTTGGCCCTGCCCATTCATGTTGAAGTTATAAGGAGGAGGAGATGAAGTCAGGTTTGAGAATGATCAAAAATTATGACATAAACCCACACAAACATTATTAGTGGGCCACAGAGACAAAAATAAAATACATGAAAAGTGAAGGATAATAATTGTAGCACTTATATAGCACTTTCAGCATATGCAGTCTTAGCTCCACGTAAAATGCAAGGGACACTTGTTTTTTTCACTTTCATAAATGTAAATCCTGGAACTCAGCAGAGAACAAAACAGAAGGGACTGGATGAGACACCTTCAATGTACTTATGACAGCAGACATCTGGCTGTTTCAGGGGGATCGTGACCTCACCAGGTGTTCTCAACTAAGCTTCTCCTAAAAGTAACAGGAACGTAAGTGTTTTAAGGTCTTTAAAGAGTGAACGCTCTAAAAAAGCCAGAAAGCAATTTTCAACCACATATTTTCTTCCTAGAAATACTAGGAAGAAGGCCTTAGGGAAATTACCCAAGGCCTGCCCACAAACCTTTCACAAAGCCTCAGCTACACTCTCAGAAATAAAGGCATGAAACTGTCACTTGGGCAGTACCCCTCTTGTCACTTGGGTGGTTCCCTCAAGGGTATATTTCAGTACTTTTAGTCAGGGAACATAATTGTACCATAATCCGTTGAAATTACATTTTCAAAGTTGCATTGGCTCCACATACCGTCTCAACTCCAGGCTTTTATTTTATTGTTCCGTTTTAAAACATTAGGTTATGAAAATGAACAAATATGTACTTTTAACCTGTAAAACCGTATTTAAGGTACATAATTGGACCTTAAAACCACTGTTGTACCTTTGAAGGCACATTTACACTGTTTGTACCTTGATGAACAAAAATGTACCTGCACAGAACCTTTACTTCTATCAGTGGAGAAGTCTATTTGTATATAATGTCTTCAACAGAACTGGAAATAAATTATAAACATTTTCAATACTACAATAATGTCTACATTTTTACTGAACCTAACTCACATGTGGTTTTTGTGGAGGCATAACAGTCAAATACAGAGCACAGTTAGCACGGTGAGTCAAAGCAGCTCACCCCATGCTGTTGAGAGAACTGAGACGAGTTCTCAACTATTTAATTAGCAGACAGCAGACATCCTAATCCAATAAAGCTGAATGAATGCACCGCCTTAAGAAGAGTCTGATTGAATATGAGCTGCTTACGCTGGTGGAGCCTAAAACAGTCAAGCTTTGAAACTACAAGCTTTGAAAAAACTTAGAATTCAATGACTATGTTATGAATTTGCTCCATGTTATAACAGACATGACATAATAATAATCATATGCACTGTGTGTCATTTACAAGCTTTCTTCTTACTAATGCAAGCATCTCTTTATGTGTAATGTTATGACAAAGATCTTTAACTCCTAAAAATCTTCAAACACACAGATAATAGTAAGTAGAGAAGTCACAGCTTTCTCATCCCATCCTTCTGTAAATCACTCACAAAGTAGCTCCAAGCTAACTTAAACCGACTGACAAAACTATCCATGTTGTTTGGTGTCAGATGAAAGGGGAGTTCCACCAATTTTTCTAAATGTCCGCATAATTCTGTAATTCAATGTAAACTCAGCGTGGTTTGATGGTTCATTTGAAGAGAAACTTCTGATTCTGATATATTTACAGCGGTGATAGGACCCAGATGTCCTGATGTTGTCTACAACACAAATGCAGCCAGTATTTAATATCCAAAACCACCAACATACACTAGGTCTTCTGATGTTTTTATATGCAAATGTTCTTTGGGGACTAGTTTACCACAGAACACCTTTCAAGTATTCCATGAACAGATTAGAATACATTGATGACAATACATTGTAGGCCAAAACACTACTGTAAAACAATGTGTCAGACATCAGGCTGACTGCTCATAACCACTTAATGAAATAAGTGTCTGTGATGTAGCTTTTAGAGGCCAATTCTGACTTACTAAGTTTCTCTAGAATTAAGCATTTTACACCAAACTACTCTGAATGACTTTCTTTACTTCTTAACCACTTAATTGCACAAATGTTTTGAAAAATCAGTGGAGTTCCCCTTTAAATCTCATATGACAAAAAGCTCTAAATGATGTTTCAACATTTCAAACTACTGAAATCCTGTGTTCTGGACATAAAGTAAGGGTGTCCGAAAACACTTTGTTATAAGGGGGCCAAAGTTTGTAGTAGGCCATGGGCCAGAAAGAGAAAACAATATGCAAATGAATAAATTAACATACGAATTAGGAAAATAAACATCCACCTGGGCCAACTTTGGCTCGTGTGCCAAACTTTGGGCAGGTCATCTATAAACCCTTAGTTCACCTCTTCTCACTTGGGTGGTTCAAATCAGTTCTGTTTAGTACTTGGCCTGTTTTACTGTTGTTCACACCTCTCACTTTGGAGCTTTCACTTTTTGTTTTAGAATAAAAAGATTCAAAATAATAAGAACCGAGCCTAACAACACTCAGTTCCTATGCTGATAGATGCAGGATGTTCCACTGCATCTATACAGGGATAAAACTTACCCAGCTATAGGAAATAAATCTACTGTCTACCCAGTTACACTTTGGTCATTAAGATTTAGTTCCTAATTCCTTTTTTGTGGTGTTTATTTCATGTTCTCCTCTTGGTTCAGCACCCGGGCTGCTTTGCTGTTAGTCACACTTTTCGATTTGGCACTTTTAGCAGTTTATCTGAGCCCAAAAGTTTCCCTAAGAGAAAAGAACAGTGCCAAGCAGCTGAAAGTTCAGAGAGGTTTTGCTGCAGTTCTATAGGGAACTGAATACTATGAGTTTTCAAATGAATTCTGTTGCCCTCAGGCTGTTTTTGGTAGCGACCTTTACTTCAGCTGGAGTCATTATGAATTCAGTGAAGTTAGAGCACTTTTACTGGAGTTGAGGCCACTCTGCCCATCTCTGAGAGCGGCAGGCTGTGTTCCTACGGTCAGATTCTGAAAGACCGTCACAGCTGAAGAAGTTGCACTTTTGGAAAAAAAAAATGAGGCACAGCTGAGCAGAAAAGTGAGTGTTAACAAGCATTTGTTGACCTTTAGTGCCGGTAGAAATCTCAATATCGATCCGCCTGACTGAAGCAAAACGTCCAACGTTATACAGTATGTTAACGATATTTACAGTTTGACACGAAATGTGCTGGTTTCGACTTTAGACCCCTTCCTATGTTCCACAAACGATCCACGACAAAGTTAGCAGTCTTTCCTAACTTCTCTGAGACACTCACCACGCTCCTCCGCCGCTGCGCTCCATGTCCGTTGGATTGCATTCACTTTTTTTGAAGGAGGATCTAAACGCTCCAGTCGAGTTTCGCCTACATTGTAGAAACAGCCTCTTCCGTCACATTTCTCTCATCCAGCGGCCACTCCAAACGGGAAGGTCGTCTTCAGAGGGTGAAGGGAAAGCAGACCAAAGCCCATAGTGCGAGTCTGAGACTGGAGGCTGGGTGTGTAAGTTAGAGCTTCAGTGTAAGAGCCTCGCCCACCATGGCTCTCTGAGGGTGGTGAAGCAGCCTGAACGAGAAGGGGGGAATGCTGCAGACCGGAGCCCTAAAGGGGAGGGAACTGGGGGCGGGAGGCTGTCAATCATGTTTTGCATCAACCAGTTAAATAGCTACTCTTGGCCGTCAACATTTTGCATTGGCCAACCGCAGATTAGAACGAGCTGTCCGTCATTTTTTGCGTTAGCCAATCTTAGGGTCAGTCTGCAGACCTGCACTCAGCCTGACAGGGACCGCCAGCCTGTTAGCGCCGTCAGCGCCGCTCTGACACCACAGGGCTTCTGTTGGTTTTATGAGGGAAAAACAGCGAGCCACGTATTGCTGGACAGCAAGAGTCACACTGAATCAATATTAACGCTGTCAGACTAAATATAAGGTAGTTTTATTAGGAAACTTTCAAAATAAAACCACGACGAATTGCTTTCTAACGGGAATTGGCTTGATGGTTGCCGTTAGAGACCATTGGGAAACGAACACTCTGTATATGGAATCAGTCCCTGGACACCCGATTAAATTATTTGAATCCCTTACACTGTGATATCAGCCCAGAACACCATTAGCGACTGAAGACCACCAGGAACCGACAGACACTTGTAATGGGTTCTATGACTTCTTTCAACAGGGAGGGATTAAGCGGCGTCCTCTAGCTGAGTTATGGACGAGCAGTGGATTAAGTGATGAAGTCGCTCAGCAGAAGCAGCCAAAAGTTACCGTGTAATCTAGATGATGTGAGAAGGGGAAATTCTGCAGACCGGAGACCTGAAATGATCATAAGCACGACACACTGAAGGCAGACAGTTTCCATCAGGAACCAAGTGGCTATGAATAACTTTTGGTGAGCCAGTAGAGTTTAGGTGGAAACTGTGCTAAAACTCAGAAAAAGACACATGCCGGTCAGAACTGCATTTGTGCACATATTTCTGTACTGTGTTTGTGTTTTACCCACAAAGTCAGGGAGAACATGTTCACTGAGGCTTTTGTGTGTGATGGTCAGTCAGTGTTTGCAAAAACTCTGTCCTGCTTTACCTGCCAAAGAGACCTAAGCATGTACATATAAGCGTGTACACCTGCACACATATGGATTAAAGGACCGACAGATTTCACACAATGTAGTGGAGTAAAAAATAAGATATGGGACTTTGAAATGTGGTAAAGTAAAAAATAGAAATACATGAAAAAACTACTTAAGTACAGTAATGAATTACATGTTGTGTGTGCGAGTGTGTGTGTGTGTGTATATATATATATATATATATATATATATATATATATATATATATATATATATATATATATATATATATATATATATATATAAGTGAAAGAATAGTGATAATAATGTATTAATCTGAAATAAGGAATTAGGTGATATTGAAGGCATCTTCCCACTTCCGTGTGCTTGAACAGTATGTAACGCCTTTTTTGCACTTTCCTTCAAATCATTGGCTGATGCATAAAACGAGAGACAGGCAATTCACTCTTGTGATTGGTCAATGAAAGTTTTGATTGACAGTCCATCTCATATGATTGGCCAATGCAATAAATGATTGACAGTGTCTTCGCCCATTCGCTACGCCCACTGGTTCTCCGGGCAGAGACATATACTTGGTCTGAACGCACACACTCTAGTAATGTAGCTGTCGGTCTGTCTGTCTCTCTGTCTGTCTGTTTGTCTAGCTGTTGGTCTGTCTGTCATGGATATTTATTTTGAAGAAAAATAAGTCCCTTATTTTGAATAATTTCCTGATTGTAGTGGGTGTATCTCCAAAACCCTTAAGGGTTAACCAACTGCGCAACATCTGTATCCATTCCTTTCTCTCCCAGGCTGTGCCAACTGAGCTTTTTTTCACATGATCTACTCAGTTCACGCTGTAAAAGTTAATGTTCATGATTTATGAGCTGAGAAAACTGAGCCAAAACATTTCATAAAACTTGAAGATCGTCATCACAAAGTGGCTACCGTGCGTATGGCGGTCATTCTTTCATATTTCCTCACTCGGCTTCAGAATGTGGATTTCTTCTGTTCTTTAAATGCTGTAATACTACAACTTGCAATAAGGTGTACTGTAGAGGGTTACTGCTGAGAATTACAGCTGGTATGATTTAATGCTGTCCTGTTTCTGTTTGAGGCAGGATACATGTTTATGCACAACAAACATCACTGCATGGTTTATTATGCACAGTATGCGTGTGTAAATATGTGTAGTACAAATACATGTGTCTTATTATTTATAGTATGTGTGTACTTGAAAGCATGCTGTACTGGGATAATTGTCTGTTTATTAATCTGTAAGGAAACTCAATTTGCACCTACAAGCATGAACGGCTTGAAAGAATGAAAATACAAACCAAGAGTAAGCAAGAGTCCCCCAGCTAGTTTACAAAACTGAAATAGCCTCAGTTATCAGAACATTGTCTACACTCAATCAATCACACTTCATGCTGCTTTTGTATGAGAACTGCTTTTATGTGTTTATAGGCCACAGAACAGTATTTCAGACTATCCTACTGTTCTTGTTGATACACTATATAAGTGTACCTTATACTGTATTTCATTACAGAGAAAAATACTGGCCAAAAATTTCTATTATTCAATGATCCATCACTTATTAAACAAATAAACATAAAAACAACCCCACATATATGATATTTCTGTGTTTAATTGAAAAAAAAAAAACCCCACTATTTTCTTTACAAAATGACACCCTGTAGTATCTGTGATGATATTTCTTTTCATTATATGATGTACAGTGTAAACACCTCTGGTCAAATGATAGGTTTTGTTGATTTTCTGAGTGAAAATAAGTAAAGCATCCTCTACAGAGAACACACCTAAATATTAATTTTCTGTAAGTTTTACAGAGTTTTACAGTTATACAGTTGCAGAGTTTCTTTTTATTTGCTAAGTTTGACACATTGAAAAAATGTGCCATAAATTTTTATGTTTTATTTTTTCCCTGTGTTAACTTCAGCAAATAAACAGTAATTGAGCAAGTTAAGTGATACTTTTTTAATCAAGAAAGCAAAATTTATTTATATAGCGCTTTTTACAACACGTGTTGTCACAAAGCAGCTTTACAGAACAATCAGTATTACAGAAAGAAGAGAAAGAAAAGAAAAGAAAATCTGGCTTCGAGCCCCCATGAGCAAGCCAGCGGCGATGGTGGCAAGGAAAAACTCCCTAAAAGAGGAAGAAACCTTGAGAGGAACCAAGACTCAGAAGGGGAACCCATCCTCCTAAGGTCGACACCGGATAACAAACATTATTAGTATGAAGTGTTATAGTAAAGTGGGAAAAGAAAAGATCTGAGGGTGAAGACTGCACAGCGTTGTAAAGCAAGAAGCTCAGTGGTGGCTTGATTGCTTACTTTTTTAATCCCACAAACAGGGAAATTCCACCTCCGCATTTAACCCATCCGTGAAGTGAAACACTACATACATGCTAGTGAATACACACACACACAAACTAGGGGGCAGTGAGCACACTTGCCCAGAGCAGTGGGCAGCCCTATCCACAGTGCCCAGGGACCAACTGGGGGTTAGGTGTCTTGCTCAAGGACACCTCAGTCATGGACTGTCGGCACTGGGGATCGAACCGGCAACCTTCTGGTCACAGATCCAATTCCCTAATCTCCAGCCCACGACTGTCCCCATAAAACAACTATGCATATATACACACGTATACACATGTTGTACATATATACACATGCATTTAAACGCAACAAATTTCCATAAAAGCATGCAGCTGAATCAGAGTTAAGAAAAGCCATAAGTGTAATTATTAATTATTCGTTTTTAGATCTTTGAAAATCAATGTGGCTTTTTTCAAGGACACACGGTGGTAACAAGTTTCAGTTTGGCAAATTATTGGCTGTTACTTCCTCTTTCACTATTTGTCATATTTCTGCAATCTCATGGATATGAACACCCACAAGCATTGTGAAGAAGTAAAATCAAAACACGTGACTAAGACTGTAACACGAGCAGAGCATCTGTGAATATGTATCTTCCAGCCCCATCTAGTGGTGAAAACATCTCAGTGGTCTTGAGAGGATGCACTAATGAATCAGACTCACAATTATATAGGTAAAAATAATAAGGTAAAAACACAGTAAAGAGAATAAAGAATAAGAGAGAATAATAAGAGCCAATATGAGATAAGCTCAAGAAATGTGTGAATATCTGTACAGATGTGAATGTCTATACAAGTGACAGTCTAGGGAATATATTGCTGTTGCCTGAAGAAAACCTTGCATCTCCATTTTTGTTGTTTTTCAGTTTTTGACATAATTTGAAAATACACAACACCCTTTACATTGTGTATAAATGTCATGATGCATGGGCCAAAAGAAATGACCCAAAATTACTTGGAAAGATGTCTGGTTCCATTGACTTACATTAGAAGTAAAGTAAGTTTTTTCCTTCTCCTGTAAAGTTATCATTTTGGAGATACAAAGCTTTTGTCTGGCAACAGTAATATAATATAATATAATATAATATAATATAATATAATATAATATAATATAATATAATATAATATAATATACTGTATTGTACTGTCCTGCCAAAATTGGAGACACTGGACAGGCCATGATTTCTGCTATGAGAAGAGCTCTTTATTAACATCAGCAGAAAAGGCACAGAAACACATCTGGGAATAGCTGTAAAGGTCACTGCTAGCCATAGCTATTCACTCTATGGTAAACACAACGAACCCACAGCCCAAACACAAGATAACACAAACAACACATATCTTAGACCTCAACATCAGCAACATTAAACAACAACAAATGTCCCTTTTCGGCATTCCATGCACCCACAGCTCCTTTCCCAAAACCGGATTCAGGGGCTGCTGCCACAGTATGTTACAGGATGATATGAACATTTGTAAAAACAATGAACATTTGTACAACCGTGTTATATGAGCGTTATGTTACAGGATGGGTTATGCTGTAATACAGTAAAGGAGGTCTATTTAAAATTAAAGTGCAAGGTGGCCCCAGTGGTTCATGAGTGCTAGAGCTTTTACATACTAAGGCTTATTATTCATTAATTACTGGAGCTTCAATGCAAACTGGTTGAACTATTCTTTGGTTATAGAAATATGTAATAAAACTATCCTGGTCCTGTAAGAGGTTAAAATCTTTAGACAATGTACAAATGAAACATGAAATTATATAAATGTTGAGAGGCCTTCCTTTCTCATCTCATTGTCATGGATTTTGCAGTTTTTATTAAAATACAAACCCACATAACAAGCAAGAACATATGGATTTGCTTTGTTCTATCAGTTCACAGACAAACAGATAGAATCAAGATGAGAATTGACAAAAATTAGATAATCATGATAAAGAGACACATGTAAGCGAACGAAACAAACAAACAAACCAACATGAAAACAATAAAATCATGCACTTATTATTTGACCTCACAGTCTACATGCATTTACTGAACTACGTTTGTATTTAGCTGAAGCTGTGCCAGAGCTCTTATGTTTTAGCTAATAGATCCTTGTCGTCTTCCTAGGCACTTCATATCAGTTCAAAATCATTCATTGCCTTTAAAGTCTACATTTGCATTTACTTAAAGGGGAATTTGACCAAATTTTAAAATTTTCTGTAATATTCAATGGTTAAGATGTAAATAAAGTAATTCAAAATAGTTTGATATGAAATGCTCTGATCTAAATGATCTAAGTAGAATTGTTCACAGTGGTGCAGGTAGGAAGCAGACATCTAAAGCCTCCAAATCTACCTCACAGAAAGTTATTAAACAAAATGATTACAAATACATTGACTGACATCCAAGAAATTGTTTTGTGATAGAGTTGCTGGCAGAGTTTGTCCTACAACTCATTTTTAAAATAGGAAATTTACAATGGGTGTTATGAGGAAAAATAGTGAACAGAATAATTTCATTTACCACTATTTTACAGTTAACAACTACTACATTTCTTATTAAAAGAAGTGTAAGCAGTTGCTTTAGACCACAAAGGAACATTTGAGTTTTTTTTAATGATTTAATGACGTTTCATTGGACAGTTAGACAAGTGATTAATAATTAAGTGAAGTGATAGTGGTTGCATACAA
Source organism: Pygocentrus nattereri (assembly GCF_015220715.1). NCBI lineage: Eukaryota > Metazoa > Chordata > Actinopteri > Characiformes > Serrasalmidae > Pygocentrus > Pygocentrus nattereri. Next base: position 21,599,448 of record NC_051227.1, on the reverse strand, counting down.
AGAAAATGAGTTACATCAACACAATTGCTCTCTATAGCTGCATTTGTTTTGGCAATTATTGCGTTCATGTACTATATTTTATTTATGTGCAATGACTTGACACATTTTAATCACATCAATTCAAAGTGCAGTTTTTTTATAGTAACTGTGTCATTGACTGGAAAAACATACACTATATTGACAAATGTATTCGCTTGTCTGCCTTCACCGGCATATGAACTTCAGTGACATCCCATTCTTAATCCATAGGGTTTGATATGATGTCGGCCCACCCTTTGCAACTATAACAGCTTCAACTTTTTTGGGAAGGCTTTCCACAAGGGTTAGGAATGTGTTTATCTGAATTTTTGACCACTGTCCCAAAAGTGCATTTGCAAGGTCAGACTGATGTTGAACAAGAAGGCCTGGCTCGCAGTCTCCGCTCTAATTCATCCCAAAGGTGTTCTATCGGGTTGAGGTCAGGACTCTGTGCAGGCCAGTCAAGTTCTTCCACACCAAACTCGCTCATTCATGTCTTTACGGACCTTGCTTTGTGCACTGGTGCGCAGTCATGTTGGAACAGGAAGGGGCCGTCCCCAAACTGATCCCACAAAGGTGGAAGCATGAAATTGTCCAAAATCTCTTGGTCTGCTGAAGCATTAAGAGTTCCTTTCACTGGAACTAAGGGGCCAAGCCTATTCCTGAAAAACAACCCCCCCCATCAAACTTCACACTTGGCACAATGCAGTCAGACAAGTACCGTTCTCCTGGAAACCACCAAACCCAGACTCTTCTATGGGATTGCCAGATGGAGAAGTGTGATTCATCATTCCAGAGAACACGTCTCCACTGCTCTAGAGTCCAGTAGCGGCACTTTACACCACTGCATTGGACGCTTTGCATTGCGGTTGATGATGTAAGGCTTGGATGCAGCTGCTCAGACATGGAAACTCATTCCATGAAGCTCTCTACACTGTTATTGAGATAATCTGAAGGTCACATGAAGTTTGGAGGTCTGTAGTGATTGACTCTGCAGAAAGTTGCGACCTCTGTGCACTATGCGCCTCAGCATCCGCTGACCCTACTCTGTCAATTTTATGTGGCCTACAACTTCATGGCTCATTTGCTGTCGTTCCCAATCGCTTCCACTTTGTTATTATGACCACTGACAGTTGACTCTGGAATATTTAGTAGTGAGGAAATTTCATGACTGGACTTGTTGCACAGGTGACATCTTGTCACAGTACCATGCTGGAACTCACTCCTGAGCTCCTGAGAGCGACCTGTTCTTTCACCAATGTTTGTAGAAGCAGTCAGCAGGCCTAGACGCTTGGTTTTATACACCTGTGGCCATGGAAATGATTGGAAGATGAATTCAATGATTTGGAAGGGTGAGTGAATATCTTTGGAAATATAATATATCACTGAAGACAAAAAAAATGATGACTTGCATCCAAAAAATTTTGAAGTGTATGAAGCCTATCCCATATAAATACAAATCATATTTATTTGTATTCAGTTATTATTAATTCATTTCAGAATTGATTTTGGTTTTAATATGCAAGAACTCTTGAAGAACTATTTCATACACCAACTGCTTTCTTCTTAAAACCCACTTACACAGATTCTGACATCCACCAGTGTTTTCTTATTTGGGATTTGTTCTTAGGCAAGAACAGAATCTGCACACACACTTGAGAGCACAAAGGTGTGAACAATTATGTGGTTTAAAAACACGTCATGAATCTGACGTAGACTTTTTCTGTAGACCTGTCTCAGGAACTAATTAAAGAAAAAAGCTTAGAAAGACACTGGTGAATGAGGCCCATTGTGTGTAGGCAAACAGCAAGAGAAATGTTCAGCTCACAGCTGCTCAATAACAGCTGGAGTAGAAGGTCACTTACAGCCATGAGATTTCTCTCTATGGCAGAAATGCAATCCCACATTAACTACCCCAAACCAACACAATAAAACAGTCTATAATACAACCCAACAATAGAAACATGAACAACAACAGCAGTAACATCTTGTTTAATGGAAAGGGGGAGGCACACAGTGCAGTTTAGCATACCATTCCCCTAAAGTGCCCACTGAATTGCGGACGCCACATTATTATTAATGGCAATAAATTATTAGTATTATTCTTACTACACGTTAATACACAAATTATTATTATTATGCATACAATGGAACCAGGCATATTTCCAAGTCTTTTTGATTCATTTCTTTTGGTCCATTCTTTATGAAATTCACATACAATGCAAAGTGCAACAGGCATTTTCAAATGATGTCAAAACCAGAAAAATGACAAAAAGTTTGGAAAATAATCTTGAAAAATAGGTGGAATTCTCCTGTAAGTACACTTGATTATGCTAGATTTCTTTTTTTTATATAATAAATCCTAACAGTTGTTCTTGGAAACTCATATCAGTTTGGCTTCCGCTCTTAGCACATTTTGAAACAGATAGACAAAACAAAAAAAAAGAAAACAAAACCAAAAACAGCTTTATTATCTGTCCTCAAGCTACAATGAGACCTTTATTTTTCAGGTCATAGATCCTTGCAAATTGTCCATGCATTTTGAATTAGTTAGGATTCCATTGTTTGCATATTTTGAAAGTTGTGCTGGAGCTGATGTGAAATGAATACATGAAAATAACAGCACACAGAGACAGATAAACCATCAGTCAACCACAGGACAGAAAGCTGTATGTTGTTTCAGTGATATCAGGCAGGTTCATATCAGCAGGCAGACTGATAAGCAAAGACAATAAGCAAAGATACAGACCAGCAATTAGTCACACAGATACAGATAGGCCTGGCAGTAATTCACTGGCAGGCAGATCACATGTAAGAACTGGAGGTTGCAACAAAAATACATGGAAGCAAGGAGTCAGATGGCTTAAGTGCCTTTACATTCATCAAGCAGATACTTCGACACATGCATAAACAGGCTGTTTGCTAAGCAAACCATCATACAAACGAACAGACAGAAAAATAGACAGACTGTCAGAAAGGAAGGCAAGCCAGCCAAGTTGGGAAAACTGTAAAAACTAAAATAAACAAATTTGTGCAGTAGCAGATGGGCTACAATCAGTAACTGCAAACCTATATTAAAGACCAAGTGCTCCTCTATGGTAGATGTTTCTGATTAAATGGACAATGAATGCATCTAATAAAAGTACATTTCTAAGAGTACATTAAACCAGGCTCACTCTGAAGTTTCGTCTGATATACTAACCAAACAGTAGGTAGATGAGGCCCAACCTCACAGTAGATAAAAGTTACAATGTTTACATGAGATTTCTCTCTATGGCAGAAACACAATCTCACGCTAACTAAACCGAACACAACAAAACACAGTCTAACACACAAACACATCTCAACCCAACAATGGCAACATAAACAACAACAACAGTAACATCTTATATAACCCTCATTATGCATTATGAGAGCAATTTCAAAACTTTGTTGCATTCACTTTTATTGCATAAAATGGTCCTTGATTATTACATTATTACATTATTTAATTATAAAATTATATATATAATGATTATTAATAATTGGCCCTAATTATTAAATTAAAAAACATAAGAAAAAATTGTGCAGGCATCTTTTGGGAGTATGAGGCAATATTGTGAGACAATGGGAAGAAATTACATAGAGTCGTGTTCCTTGAATTGGTGAGACCTGGCTTGTGACTGGCTAAATCCATTCCACTGTTGCAAAATATTGGTTCTAGGCAACAAATGTAATTTTGCAAATTCTCATAATAAAATAAATTGATACTGAATGTTAAAGAGGTAAAAATGTGCCCACTGAGAGCTAATATTTTTTATTGACTTACTGAATCTCTTCCCTTTAATTGTTACCCCTATTGTTGTCTTTAAATCTGTATAATGTTATTGTAAAGTGAAGAAAATGAGTTTGTTGCCCTGGGGCAACATTGTACAATAGAAGGTTAATAGAATTTGGAAGTGCACGGTGCAGCTTAGTATACCATGCCCCTAAAGCCCCCTCTGAACAGCATATGGTGGACACCACATTATTAGTATTATTATTAGCAGTAGTATTATACAAAAAAATGCATGTTTAAAGGGTTCTTTGCATCATTACATGGTTGAATGTGCTGTAGTAGATGATTTATATGGACCCTGTTCCTACTGTTACAATGTGTTAAGAGTGTTCATAGTTCTATATAGAACCATTTTCTTTACTAAGGAACCCTTGAAGAACCATCTTTTTAAAGTGTGTATGAATCACTGTTTACATCTCAATAACTTAATTTTGTAGAAACTCTGAAATATTGGTCTAACTCACAGAACGTCTAGGTAGGAAGGATATCAGTTTGGCTTCCACTGTTATCACATTTTGTAACAGATAGACAAAACACACACACACACACACACACACACACACACACACACACACACACACACACACACACATTTTCTAAGCCGCTTCTCCCTCAGGGTTGCGGGGGGTGGGGTGGGGTGCTGGAGTCCAGCGGTCATCAGGCGGAAGGCAGGATACACCTTCAAGACCCAAAAATAGCCTTATTATCTGTCCTTAAGCTACAGCCTAGGAGAAGTAAATATAAAATTAGTGAGCCAGGCAAACATAAAGGCTCATTTCCTTCTACGACCTGACCCTAAGCCTGGGTCATAACAAGTTTATAACAAGGTCCTTTTATAGTTGTTTTTTGGAAAGGAATGGGAAGTCTACTCTTTCATAAGGCACATATCTGCTTTAATAGCAATATCTCACTGCTCTTCATCCACATTATCAAGCTACAAGCACTCAAGGAGAGACTAAATCGTCAGAACTAATTACAGCCCCAGCCTTGCAAAAGAATGTAGCAACATGAGAATTTATTGACTGCTGCACTCACTCTTTTGTATGTAATTTGTATGATTTAAATAAGCTCTTCTAGAAAATGTACTGTTCTTCTTTCCATATCAGTATGAAACTACATACTAATATTGTTTGAGTCCCTGTGTGCATTATGCCCTGACCTATAATGAAAATTACCATACAAATGCAAGGTGTTGTAGCCAAACTGTTTCACTAGTTGGGATTTATTTAAAGATTTGAGCTCTGTGAACCTCAGAACAGCTTTAATGATGGAAATTTAAGAATTCTAGTATTGTATAAGGTTAAATTTAGAATATTGTATTATAGGCTATAGCAATGAAAATAGGTGTAAACAGACAGAATCAATTTTACATTTTAGCAGAAAATTTACTGATGTGTACTGTAGATTTAACACCAACATTCACATCATACAAAACACAACAGGATTCTCGTTGATATAATTCATTTCCTCATATATGTTTTGAAATAACACTGTGATCTGTAAACAGCACTAAAAGACGAAAGGAACCTCATCTTCCTGTTTCTAATCTGTTTCAGTCACTAGATGGTGCTACCATTGCCTTTTAAACTCTAGATTTGAAATGAAGTGAAAATGAATTGCAATGATTTAATTGTTTGTATGTAGATTTACAGTCATAAAACATATATATCTGCTTTACTTCTTTGCAAAGCATATTCTTTACTTTTGGCAGAAAAATGAATATCATGACTTTGCTTCCAAACAACCAAGAAACCAATAATACTGAATTTATTTGATTTATTTAGTCCAAATCTCCCCTGAATATAAGTACATATTGTTTTATTATGTTTAGCTTAGATTTTTTTAATGAATTGAAATTGAATCAAAATTAAGTTAACAAGTTTTAAGTCATTTTATCTTCTTTATTTCTGCATAGAAAAAAAAATATATATATGATTTGGGTGGGTGGGATATGTAGGCTCCAAAGCAGGATGTCACTTTGAGGCCCAGATTTTTTAGAAATAGCCCTGTTGACACCGATTATTTGCTGAGTTTAACATATTAATAAATATAAAACATTGATGCAAAAAACACACAGGCCACATTTTCAGAATAAGATAACTTCAGGAAATAAACAGTAATGATGCGTTAAAACATACAGAAGTTTGTTTCAGCAAAGATGTGTTCACTTATTTTCACTCAGAAATGTGATTTGACCCTAGTGCCCAATCTTAATAACTGTATAAGCTAATATGGTTCTCATCTAGAGGTCTAACACTCAGCATCACTACAAGTACAAAGCAGTTTGTAATGGTTGTTTTCAGTCTCATCCATTAAAATCCCAGCAGCTGAACCCTTTTCATGAAATGAACAACTAACATGACATACAGAAGAAAGACAGAGAAAAAGATGGTAGAGTTGTGACAAATAATCAGACACAAAGTCCAAAGATTTGTTTATTACATTAAATGTAAGTGTGAAGATTTGATAATGGTGTTGAGCCTGAATGGTGTATATTTTAATTTTATTTAATGGGTTTGTTAGGCTTCAGCACCCCCCCGTGACCCTGACGGAGAAGCGGCTTAGAAAATTGATGGATGGATGGATGGATGGATGGATGGATGGATGGATGGATGGATGGATGGATGGGTTTGTCATTAAGGTAAAGCTGTTTTGTTGTCATTTGCCCACTAGATGGCAGTGACACCTCAACTTTGAAAGGGATAGAGTGCATAAAATAGGGCTTGCAAACTTATAAAAAGGTATAGCTGCTAACTGAGTCATGGTGAACACAAAATAATGCATATTATTTCTATCGAATACAATTTTCTCACAGTGGTAAATGCTCCTTATAAGTTACATTTTATGATTTTGTCCTTCAACATAAATGATAAGGATAACTGAAATTGAAATCATGCATTTTCATACTTTCGATTTATGGACAGGTTCACTGCAAAATACTCTGTATTCATCTGTAAAAATTTTGACTGTGACAAGTTTTAAAAAAGAAAAGCAGCTGACATTTAATGGAAAACACAGTTTAGTATTTAATGTAGTATTAATACAGCATTAATGTAGCATAGCATTTTATTATATAGCGCTGATATTTTGTGTATGTGTAAAGGCCACTCGCAACAGCATATATCACGAAAAAATGAAATTCCTGAAAGTCTGTAATGCATTTTGGAAAAGAACCTCTTGTATATAAAACTATATTTGTTAAACATCATGATAGCTGGAAGGGATCTATACCTTTTCTCTTTCACCATTTGTGAGAAGACTGTAATAAATTTATGAAAGTGAAAGTGAAATCTGCATAGCAGATTTATGAAAAGTCTGAGCATGCATCTGTAATTTTAAAGTGTAAGCTAAATCAGTTTCCCCCCCACATTTGACATTTTGTGTGGTGGTGATTGGGCCTAATGTAGTTTAAAGGCAAAATGTAGATAGTAACAGTTCAAATAATGGTTTAATGAATATTTTTTTATGTTTGGCATTTTCAGTAGAAGCTGAATATCGTTTGTATTATAGCTGGACCTCTGCTGTACCCTTAGGAACTGATTCAAAGTGCACTGTGGTCAGAAAAGAATGAAAATTAGACCACGGGCAGAAGTTTGTGCTGATCAGTAAATACTTCTCAGTTTGCTTGGTAAAGAGCCTTTTTGGAGTTGAGTGTTGGACGCACACAAACAAATATTCATGCATTATGTTGAGCCACACAGTGAATGGGTTGTAACTCATTCTCCCGACTGTGCAGCCATGATGGCAGGTTTGTTTTTGGTTTTTCGGTCATATGGGGTATCATGTCAACTGCATTTTGGAGTAGTTTATTATACAAATAGCGGTCAAAATCTACTTAAATGTAATACAGAATAACATGGCTCACATGAACACTTGATTACCTTAAAAAAAAATAATGAAGTCCGACCCATTATATTGACCCATTATATCTTCCCCGACACTAGCCAAACTATTCTACCAAGCTGTGAGGATGAAGGCTAGCGTGTCCTTCATGAAGCACCACCATATACTTTCAATTTGCCACTAACACAACATCATTGGACAGTTCAACATGCTTGGAGGAGGCCACTAACTGCTAATGTAGTTACATGAGAGTGAGTGTTGAGAGGATAAGGAGGGCCATCCTACCTGCCCAGAGAAAGCAACACCAATTTTGCTATCCTGGACTCCTGGCTATGGATGGACGTGGCATTACCGAGGATCGAATTTACCGTCTCCTAACTAAGGGGGCTACACTTGTCAGGCAATCTAGGAGCTCAAGAATACTCATTCTTTAGGAAGCAAAAATTGCAGTTTTTCTGAATTGACTTGTTCTTTTATAGCAACTGTTGCTAGGTTGGGCAACATTTACAGAATGTTAGTAAAATCAAAACTAAGCAAGGGGACCTGATCAACGTGACACCGCAGACTGTGCTTGTACAGCTCTGTTGCTGCCTCGGCCAGCCATTTGGGTGATGCTGTCTGGACTGATGATGTTCAGCTGCAGGAAGATGCTCTATCGTGGCTAAGGACATTTTCGCCCTTCAAGGCTTCTGAAGCTGGTCTCCTGTGTGATGCATCGTATTTGTGGTGTGAGACTTCGCCCGCAGCTAAGGACTCTTTCTGGGCTAGCTAAGTGATTCTATACTGTGGTCAGTGAAATCCCCGCTAGCTGTGGGAACCATGGAGGTGTGTGTGTGTGTGTGTGTGTGTGTGTGTGTGTGTGTGTGTGTGTGTGTGTGAGTGTGTGTGTGTGTGTGTGTGTGTGTGTGTGTGTGTGTGTGTGTGTGTGTGTGCGTGTGTGTGTGCGCGTGTGTGTATGTTCTGTGTTATATGTTGATGATTATAAGCTGCACTTATTTTTATTGTACTTCACTGTGTATTGTAGTTTATTGTATTGTATTGTTGGTTATTGTATTGCATTGAATGCATTGAGCTCAGGACTGTCTTTTTTTAGCAAAGATACTTTCTCTAGATTGACACAACTTCTGAACTTTTGAAAGCACTTCTTGTAAGTTGCTCTGGATAAGAGCGTCTGCTAAATGCTGTAAATGTAAATGTAAAATTATGAATTTTGTTACTTTCTGATTGGAAATCATCTTAGAGCATAGGAGAAGCACTATATAAATACTGATGATGATGATGATGATGATGATGATGATGAAGTTGTAGCTAATAGAAACCAAGCAGTTTGGTTGACAATGAAATTTCCACTATGTTAAAAAATCTACACTACCAGTGCAACCTTTCACAAAAACAACCTTCACAAAATAAATATTTGAATTCGGTAACTCATTCTAATTTTGCATTATTGGGTGCATTCATTGTATTTTTACCAACGTTCTGTAAATTTGGTCCACCCAAGCAACAGTAGCTGCTATGAAGGAATGCATTTGTATTAGGCTCATTTTAGTAGCTAAGGATAAGTTTTCTTCTGATGAAGTGCTTTTGTAAGTCACTGTGGAGAAGAGCACCTGCTTAATGCCATAAATATAGATTTATGGGTGCAGCATATTACTCCTATGCATCACTTGAGCTCAGTAACTACCTTTTATTTTGCATTTGAATGTTGCTTGGAATAATATTACCATTATATGTGTTTTTCTTTAGACAGAAGATATATTATATATTATTATTATTATTATTATTATTATTATTATTATTATTATTATTATTATTATACACACACATTTCCAAAGCCATTTCTCCCTCAGGGTCGCGGGGGGTGCTGGAGCATATCACAGTGGTCATCAGGTAGAAGGCAGGTTACACCCTGGACAGGTCGCCAGACCATCGCAGGGCAGAGAGACAGACATACACAATCACACATACTCACACCCAGGGGCAATTTAGCACGTCCAATCGGCCTAACTGCATGTCTTTGGCCTGTGGAAAGAAACCAGAGAACCCGGAGGAAACCCACGCAGACACGGGGATAACATGCAAACTCTACACAGACGACCATGGCTGCCCGGCTGGGGAATCGAACCCGGACACCATTTTATTTTATTTTATTTTTTATGCTGTCACAAGCCTCCATGATGCGGGCAGATTTTCTCAGCCTGCACAATTTCTTTGAGATGACCACAGAGATAAAAGAAAATATATATGTATGTGTGTGTGTGTGTGTGTGTGTTTGTGTGTGTGTATTTACATTTCTAAAGTGCAGAAACAGTATAAGAAATATGACTGAAACAGAATATGAGTACTGAACACATCTACTCACCTTGTATGATCTTATTGTTGTCCAGTGGTCCTGTGGTCCTGTTTGTCTCCACCTACAGGACACATCCCATCAGTGTGGCTAATAGGTGTTCCATAACACTTTTTAGGTGTTCCTAAGGAGGGCTCACTGTTGTTATATCAAATCTGAAGTTAGTCCCTGCTGAAGGAGGAAGCATGAGTAAATGTAGACTATGACAGATTTATTGTTCCAGTTGGACACGCTGATCTGTATATTATACAAAATCTTTTCTGCAATATTGACCAAAATTTCCATCCTGATTTACAGTGCAGTCTGTAAGTAATTGGAGTGTGACACAGTTTTTGTTGTTTTGGCTCTGTACTCCAGCACACTGGATTTGAAATGACACTATGACTATAAGATTAAAAGAAAGATGTTTAATTTCATTTTCATTAGGTGGAGCATATAAGAACATCACAGACAGTTTTATGCTTTATGGCACCTTATTTAATCATTTAGTAAATTAATTCAGTTCTCAAGATAGCTAAGACAAGATCTAGGGTTGATTCTAGATCTGATGTTTACATCAAGCTGTCTCTCAACTGTATTTTCCCAATATACGAACTAAAGAAGTGCCATTGCCAGTAAATCAGGCCAAAATGAGCTTGGAAGAAATAAAGAGAGACAGCCAAAACATAAGGTGAGTCAAAATCAATGTTTGGTTAAGAAGCAAGAACGTGCTGGTGAGCTTAGCAATAACAAATAACCTGGCAAACCACAGAAGACCACAGCAGTGGATGACTGAAAAAATGCTTTTAATCATGAAGAAAGACTACTCAGCAGATCGGAAACCCTTACCAGCATGTAGACAAACGCTGTTCAACTAGCTTTTTAAAAGTTCTTTTATTGCAAATGGGCATGTTTGCACCTTTGGACCAAAAGACATTCAATATGTGTTTAAAAAAATCCTAATTGAAACCTGCTCGTCCTACCAAAGAGGACACTTTGATGAACATGAAGCTGCTCCTGCCAACATACCGATGTATTAGCAAACAGCTGTTTATATTGACAAAAAAGTTTCAACCCACCTGGTAACAATTGTGTTTCCATTCTGAGTTTGTGAAGCCATGAAAGACTCCTTTTATTCACAAATTCTTTGTTTATTTGAGTTTAATATATTGGAAGCAAATAAAGTGCAAACTGTCCCATCGTGTTTGAACAGGCCATATTTTATGTTTTTGTTTCCACAATATGTTACATTCAACAAATAAACAGTAATTGTGCATTAAAATGTGCAGAAGTGTTGAACTTAGTGAACTTAGTTCCACTTAGAAAATCAACAATATATGTAATTTGATGAGGGTATGCAATCATTGGCGTGTTACGGTAGGTTGTCTTGATTTCATTCAAAAATGTATATATAAGTGAGGTATTTACTTCAAGCATGCATCTAAAAATGTCAGCACCCAACCTCTACAACAGGAAACAATGCAAACATTATAAAAGAGCTAAAATTGCTCTTTAAAGGCACTATTATTGATAACCGAATAAAACTGAACTGACTCAGTTTCATTATGCTCACAGTTGTGAACAGTTACAATTGTGATGACGGGATAGCAGAGTGACTCATATTTAGCGTTCATAATCCTACCTGTATTGATTAATTTTTGAAAGTGATACAACAAAGAAAAACGATTATAAGCAGCATTATATGTAACTGTGTAACAGACCAAGTGATAGAAAATGGATTCTGTAGTTCCTACCAGTCATAATTGTGACTGACAATAAAAATGACAAAATCTTTTCTAGGATTTTTTTCTGAAATAGCACATAGTTTGAGTTCATGATGCTGAACTAATGTACTAATATGTGATTGAAATAGTTTATTGGAAGTAATTCTGAGGCAAAATGTCCAAAAACCTTTGATGGACAGTGTAAATGTGCCGCTTTAAGGAGAACACCTCAAATTAAAGTGAACATTCAGTACTTTATCCTCATAGTTATAGATTCATTAAACAAAGCATATGAGTGCAAGGCCAAATAACAACTCTGACAGTGTTCACTTATTTACAGACTGCACTTTACATATTTACATATTCAGTAATAGGTGAAGAGGTTTTTTTTTTATTTTCTCGACCATTTGTGCTACATCCTTCTATTTGTAAATGTACATCATTTTCCACCCCAGTAATTACAGGCGAATGTACTTCTGAGCATGCAGTGTGCTGAAGCTTGAGTCGAACATTCATGAACACTGCTTGCGTCTTTGGCCTGTGCTATTTTTACTAGGAGACGGGGGGAGAATGCAGTGCTTTGTGTGTGGAATACTGGGCTGGCAGTAACAGGTAGAGCGTCAGCAGGTTTTGATGAGAGGAAGGAGTCGGGGTGTTTACTGCTCGCAAATCAAAGTGGTCTTTATGGAGCAGGTTTGGTGCTCAGCGCTGTGCTTTCAACAGGTCACTTCAGTTCAGACACTGTTCAGAGACATTTAGCACTCACTCAATGTGTGTTTGTTTCTCTTGTGTTTAAGAATAACCAACTGACCTCTGCTTCAGTATAACTCCCTTCAAAATAAGGGTTCTTTACTGGCACCTTTATTTTTAACAACAATAATAATCACTAATTCTTTTGTTATTTAATTAATAATCTATTTTATTATTAAGTCACATTGATGCTGCACTCTCCTAGGAAAATGAGTTCTATATACCTTTTAGTACCAGACAAAGGTTCTATGATTTGTGACAATAGTGGAACCCTTTTTGGTGATATACAGATCTTTAAAGAATCACTTGGAACAGGATTTCTGTTGTAGAGATGTATATAAGTATATAACCATGCAAGTAACAATTTATACATTTAGGTGGTTGTTCATGTGGTTGCAGTTCCACAGTTCCACAGTGTATATATATATATATATATATATATATATATAATATTTTAGGTTGTAGGTTTTTCAGTATGTTAAAGTAAGCAAATAAAAAGTTGTGCACTGCAATTTGTGCAATTTTATGTGGTACATTATTTTCACTCAGTAAATAAACGTCACATATCATTTGACTGAGGTATGTATATGTAACCACTAAAGAAACCGTAAAGAACTATATGCAGAGAGTGAGCAATATAGTAAATATAAAGGTGTACATGTATACAAAAAGACCTTCGATGACATAAGAAAATGATAATAATATAAAATCAAAATGAAATATAAAAGACAAAATGAAATGAGATCAAGAGATTTAAGATGTTAAGAATGACGTTAGGTTTCAAACTATTAACAACAAATCCACTTTTCTCAGACTTTGCTGTATTTTTTTGTGCGGTTGGACGGCACACCTTGCAGTGAGGGGTAACAGGCCGTTTCAGAGGAGCACTCTCAGTGGAATGTGCAATTAGACAAGGGGCTAGCGAAGGGAAAGACTTGGGCATCCCTCCAGCACTGAGGCCCAGAGCTTCAGAACATCCAGAGTGTCCTCAGACATGGGCCGCTACGCTCATTTCAATGCGACATTTGAGCAAATATTTTGCTTGTTAGAACCGAGTAGAAATAGTCCTTTGTATCTTGTCCATTTTGGCTTGAGGATATTGAACAATCTGAAGGTTGCAGGGGTTGAATGATTGCTCACAGCTACGAAGAAAAAGAGGCAGAAAGCCACACTGTTGAGAGGATTTTGGAGATAGAGTGTATCTTTGGACCAAAAACTGCATGAATCTCTTCGTCTCCCTGCTCTATGGAGCGTGGCAGAAGACAATGAGCCGTGTGTATGAGGGCGATTTCCAGAAAAATAGGGGTCTTTACAAGAGCTTTGACTTCACTGTCTTGGGGCTGCAGATATAACTCTGTATCTGCCCACAATCTACTATCTTCTCAGATATTTGCATCTGACGCAAATCTGACGTACGCTATTAGAGCAGACTGATAGAAAAAGAGGGGGAATGGAGATATTAAGAGATGAGAGAGATGGTTTATGAAAAGATAACAAAGAGTTCCTCAGCTGTCAGTAAGTTTTGACCCCAGTTTTGCATTTTAATACCCAGTTTATTCTCCATGACTGTTCTCACAATGCCGTAATAAGCTATGCTTCATGCTGCGGAAAAGTTATTGTTTAGAAACGGAGAGCTGCATTCTTCTCATGCTCTCGATGAATGAACAATAAAGGTGGTATTGTGAAGAGAAGGTCAGTGTGTGTGTGTGTGTGTGTATATGTGTACCAGTTTTTGGACATTTTAGGACATTTTAGGAATAACTGTAGGAAAAACTGAGAAAAGTGGGGCTAATCTACAATATCAGGACTTTGTAAAGTGCTTTTTTTCATTTAACTGGAAGGACAAATCTATATCTTTTTGATTCCTGGGGTGAAGATTAGGATTAGGTTTATGGTTAAGCTTAGAAAGCATATATTTAACAGAGAACTACATATAATTCTTCAGTATTTAGTGTGCCCATCCTTAAATCTTCCATGCTTTCGGAGAACTTGTTTCAGTTTTTCAAGTTAAGTCAAGTCATGGCTTTATTGTCATTTCAGCAATATACATGTCCGCAATGAAACAAAACAACATTCCTCCAGGACCACCTGCAAGAAATCTGCAGAAATATCTTTCAACACCTCAAAAGTCTTAGAAGATGGTTGCATTTTCTGCTTCTACTGATCCAAATAATTCCAAACACATTCAGTAATGTTTAGGCCTGGACTCTGGGCTGGCCAGTCCATTGTTCTGCTCTTTTATTTATTCAGAGCAGAAGCAAAAGAGGAGCTTGATGTTCTCCTCTCTCTCAAAGATGAAAATTTTGAGTACTGTTTATCTGATGGCAACAAATTTGATGGCCTACCAGGTCTTGCACGGTTGGTAGGAATCCCATTTTCATCTTTTAATCATTTTAGCTATAATTTATTGTTAGCTATAATTTATAATTTAGTTAACAATTATAACTCCTGTTATTCACGTGTTTACTGTGACCTTCTGTTCCCATAAGCAAAATGCTAATTTTATGTCTGAACACACAACAAATAACTTGTACTTAAAGATAGTTTTAAACTACAAGTGAAATAAGTGAAGGGTGGTTCCAGGCTTTTGCCCAGTACTATAAATATTGGGGTATATTAGTATTGCCTTTGCCTTCTACGCTGTAGACGGGGGTTCAATCCCCGACCAGGGCAAGCACCCTACACTATACCAATAAGGGTCCTTGGGCAAGACTCCTAACACCACCTTGGCCTACCTGTGTAAAAATGATCAAATTGTAAGTCGCTCTGGATAAGAGCGTCAGCCAAATGCCATAAATGTAAATGTAAATGTATTGCATATAGGTGTATAATATATATGGGATGTGTATGCAAACTCACATCCTGAAAAGGTATAAAACAACAGGGTGTGTGTGGATAGCAGGTAGTGTGTGTAGATGCGTATACAGCTTTTGTCCTGCTGTCTGGAGCGCTGTCTGGCTCCCCTCCCTCCCCCCTATAGCACAGCGACCCCACTCAGCCTATTACCATTCAGCTCTCGTCCCCTGGCTTCCCTCACTGGCGGAGAGTACTGAAGACTATGACAGAGAGATGGATGATTATACCCAGGAGGACACAGAGAGGCTGCGCTTGCCTCGTGCTGTCTGCTCCTATCATTACAGCCCTACACTCACACTGCCAATGATGGAGAATAGTCCAACTGACAGTTAGAGTTAGGTAGAGTGCACTATCTGACCTTTGAGGATATAGATTTCATCTAGTCATGCAATGCCAATGGTGTTTTAGCACTAAAAATCTTATTTAATCTATGTTTAGCCTTAATATGGGTCTGGGAAGCTGACTATTAAGTAATAAATCATCATATAATCTTGGATGTTCTGCTACTTGTATATATATATGTATGATTAAAATGTAAAGCAAAGAAACTCCAAACTATATTTCGAAAGTACTGTTCTAATTTCCTTCCCCCAAATAAGTAGTTACAGCATCTTAGAGTAAATTAGTTATAAATTAGCAACCAGAGCTGAGTGGAATGATACAGGTGTAGAAATATACAGTATATATTTAACATATATAAATCTATAATAATGGTTGTGTAATATAGCATATTCTGTTGCTGCAATCTGATTGGTTGAGAAACACACTGCAGTTTATACAATAACTGTATTATTCCACTAAGCTTGTTTGATGGTGCAGATAACCTTTACTGTTTTTTTTTTCTTTAGCACATGCAAAAGCAGAAGATGAATACATTAGGTAATTTTTATAAGATAATATTTGACCTGAAGCCTGTTTGGTCAGATTCTGAAGAAGAGTATGACAGCAATACATCAAAATCCACACCAACTTTTGCCCCTAAGCAGCTGTGACAGCAGAATAACTAAACAAACTGGAATTAGCCAGAAAGAAACAGAATGCAGTTCAGCATACAAGATGGGCTGTGAAATGTTTTATAGACTGGCTCGAACAAAATGACAATCAGGTTAATCTGGCAAGTATTATGGAATGTGAGCTGGACATGATATTGCAACCGTTTTATGGCTCTGTCCACAACACAAAAGATTACTACATTTTTGGTGGAAGGTAATGCTGATATAAATCCCTTAAATTGGCCACCGGCAGGGCCAAAGTTTTATTACACACTCCTATAATGTAAGAACAGCTCAGCCAGTATGCATTGAAGTCCCTGTAGTTACTGAATAATAAACATTAGCATATAATCTGCCTGAGATTTTAAGGGAATTAAGCACATTTGAAACAATATTCAAGCTTCTTTGCTTTAGTTTTTTAGCTTTATTCTGCAGATTTATTCTGCTGTTGTATGAAAGCCCTGCAACACTTGAGGTCATCGGGAATAACATCACAATTACAATAGTTGCTGATCATTTGCCCATTTTGTCATATAACATTTTGTCACTGTTTTATAAAAGCTATGAAATGTATTATCATTATTATTATTATTATTATTATGCAGAACTTTTCAAATGCCAATCTGCCTTTAAGATGTGAAAAAAATCATAATGAATAAACCAATAAGAATGCTCCAAAAATATTAGTAATACATATCGGATCTTTTTATATTAACTACCTTTCAAAGTTGAGAACATTTATAAAATTGATATTTTGGAGACAAGCTTTGGTCCAAACATTGATGATATAGATTCTCAGCCCAAATAAAATATTAATATTTATTTCTGACATAATGAGGTAACAATGACTTGGGTAAGCTCATTGAAATACATGCAAAGCATGTTTTCTGTTTATTATTGTTTACTGATTACAACTGATAAAAAAATTACTTATTGAACATTTGTCAATTTCATGTTATTGCTATTATTATTATTATTTTGTTATTGTTTCATGAAAGCAATGAGTTGTTGTGCATTGCAATTATTTTATCATGATTCCAATGACTGACTGCACCTAACAACTCCCTTAACTGCAGTAATGCACAGCTTCCCATGGTATATTGCGACATAAAACCACAGTTAGAATACTTACACTGTTAGAATTCAATTCTGTTTTCTGTCTTTTATTTAAGTCAATATCAGTCTGATTTGCCAGTGTTAAAGAAAGCATACATGTACATATCAAGCACAAACAGGACCAAGAATCACTGGTATTGTTATTCATTCTGTATCTTTATTTCTCATGTATTAAAATCACATAGACTCAAGTTAGACAACTGAAATACATATAAATCAATCACTTCGGTTTAAAAATTGTGTGCATGTGCACATGGATTGTGCCTGTATCCAATAAGGACAGTATTGCTTTCGTCCCTCTGAGATTTGTTCGCTGCAACTGGCCTCTTTCTCCTTAGTATGCATCTAATAGAGAGTGTCTGGTTGTATTTGGCAGGCTCTGTGGCAGACAAGAACTCAGTGACCTCTCAGCTCATCTGTAGGGGGACGTGCTGCATGAGGAGCTTCACTTACACACACACCGAGCACACACCAAAGACGGCCTGCAAATGAAACACACTGCACCGTTTAAGCAATGGCCGTTCACATACATCGCCTAGAATGGCCCTTACCCTGGGCTACATCAGTTCAAACTCAAACCACATACCCACTATGTTATAAGAAGCTTAGAGGTTGGCACTCAACTCGTCCGTGGTGAACCAACATTTCATCCTTAAATAAAGGGTACATGTGCATATGAGTGCTGGAACAGAGCACTTAACAGAATTTTGCAAACAGATAAAATTGATGGCAAACATTCCATTAAATTACCCCTATAATTACAGCTGAGGGAACGCAGGGGTTTGTGTATATGAGCCATGCAGTGAGGCTTCCCCCTCTGATTAGTGGCAAATGTAGTCAGCACTAAAGGAAAATATGTTGGGTAAAAATATGGCCCTGTGGTCGAGTATGTAAAGGCAAACGACATATATTTTGCCCTGAGAAAACTCTGAAACATAAATTTATGTTCGGGACAATGCATTCACTTTTAGTGTTATCAGTGTAGATACAGTGTAGAAAGAAATGCATGGGCTTACTTTAAATGTAATTCTGACTAAAACATACATTCACACAATTACCACCAAAAGCACAACAACTGAAAGACAAAATGTATATGTTTAATTCATGTGGAAACATTTGAATCATAGTAAATTCACTATATTACCTTTTCAGTGATTGGATGATAAAGAGTCCAAATCATCTACATTGATGTCCAACCCAGCAGAAAGAGTCTGAAGTTGAGAATCTATTGCCTGTTTAACAAGGCACAAACTTCTTTGCCACTGTTGTCATGGCAACCCCCACTTAAGCAGTTCAGTAGGGGGTGCTAAGGATGTGACTATAACCATGATAACCAGAATTATGAGCAAGGCTATAGGTTCTAAAAAGGATAAGAAAGCCTCATATTATTAAACAATTGTAGATAGATCATTTCAGCATATTATTTCTCATCTAATAACTTCTTGTTGTTCCCAAAAGACTTGAAATCTTAAATAAAATGGGCAAAAGTTACTTTAGATGTATAGTGTATTATAACAATGAAATCTACATTGTATAAGTTATGGCATATCGTTGCTGTTGGAACAAAACCTCTTATCTTTTTCAGTATTTGAAAATGTCAGCTGCCTTTTGTAACAAAATTCAGGATGCTCCAAAATTACCTGAAAATTAATCTACTTATATTAACTTCCATTTAAAATTAAGAATTTATTTTTCTTTCTCCTGTAAAGTTCCAATTTTGGCGATCCAAGTTTTGGTTCCAAAAGCAGCAATAAAACAACATACCTTTTCACTGTAGTGTAGGACTATACTGATCTAAAATACATGCCAACTGCAAAGACTCTATGAAAATATCCATAACTTCTCTCAGTTTGGTAAAAATGGGCAATTTCTGTTTAAAAACCAAACCAGGTCTTTATGGACATGAAAAGGATGAGAACATCTTTCTTAGAGATTATACATGGGCAGTTATGAAAACTTCATGCCAAATATGCTAACATCGCCACCAATTAACATTGTTATTTGTCCATCCATCCATCCATTTTCTAAGCCGCTTCTCCGTCAGGGTCGCGGGGGGATGCTGGAGCCTATCCCAGCAGTCTTCGGGCGAAAGGCAGGATACACCCTGGACAGGTCGCCAGTCCATCGCAGGGCAGACAGTTATTTGTATCATGCAAAATTATGTTTGATTACTTTCATTCACTGTTAACAATTTTAGCATTTTTGACTGAACTGTTCCTTTAGTGAGGACAGCATGGCTAACTGGGAATTTAACTTGGTAACCATCAATTAGCATAAAGTAATTTGTATCATAGTATTCAGTTACTGTTCACTTTCATTCACTATTGACACCATTAGCATTCTGAACTGAACATCTGTACATGCAGACTGTGAGGACAGCATGACTAGCAGGCAATGGAAGCTACTAACCATTGACTGGAATAATGTAAGTATCATGCATTCTGGACTGAACTACTCCTTTAAAGCATCAGATTCCATTACAAGCAGTGTAACATTAAGCATTTCCAAAAGCTCAAGAGATGAGGCAAGCCTGTCTTATATTGGTTAATTTCTGGGTTTGCAATGTGCTTAAGCTTTCAGTCCACATTAGTTAGATGGAGCTTTTACATTCTATCAGAGACATAAAGACAGAGTGGGGGGATAAATGTAGAGCTGAATTTTCTGGTGGCTGTCTGAAGCCATGCTGCGGTGTCTGAAAATCCAGGCATCAGCAAACTCACCTTCTCTCCAAGTGTACGTGCATGAGACAGAGAGCAGAAGAGAGAGAGAGAGAGACAGACAGAGAGAGAGAGCGCGAGAGAGCGAGAGAAAGAGAGAAAGAGAGAGAAAGAGAGAGAGCGAGAGAGCAAGAGAGAGAGAGAGAGAGACTGCCAGCGAGCGCACAGCTTTGTCCTTATTTGACACTGCACTCTCAATTAGGAAATGGAGACAATAGATGTTCTCTTCAGTACAAATCTTTTTGCTAGCATTATCTGTCCAGTTACTTTGCCGGTGAAAGGCTTCCCTTCACCTCACCTTGGTATGACAACACATTTAAATAATCACTTCAATTGGGTCTGGTGCCAGCACCGCACTAAAGAAATTACTCTCCATTTCTGCTTCTGCTTCTTCAGTCACAAATTGAGCACTGCTATTCCTACCTAAAATTATTCCTGATAGCAACCTTTTATGCAGAGTGCATTTCTCCCAAATCTTCTCTGCATCTGTAATCATGCAACCATTAAGCCCTTTAGGATGGTTAAGATGAGAAAGAACTAAATGATCTTCAAAGGTTACCAGTCCCATGTATAGGTTTTTAGTCAGTAATTAACTTCACCAAGGCATGTGTTCTTTTACAGTCCCTTAAATTCTAGGTATTAACTGGATAAGTGTGAGGTACACGGTACTTGGTAATTATTTTGGGTAACATGAAGGTAAGCTCCAAGGCAGTATAACTAAATTGCACTGCAATTCCCAACAAGTTCTAGGTAAGAAGTGATTAAGTGGGAGGTACGATCTCTAAAGTACTGTAATTATTTCTGGGTATTCTGAGTTTTATATAGTATGTATTGGTTTATTACCTCTAAATAAAACTAAATCTGGGCTGTCAAAGAAATGTGATGATTCTTATGGTTTTACTGTGTCCTGATCATTTACCTTACCATTTTTTACTCATTTTCTTCTGTCTATATGACTTACATGGTACTTGGGAGAAAATCGCTATGACCAAATTAACTTTAGAATTAATCTGCTTTCATTATTTTATATTTTATTTGGTTTTATATTTTATCTACACCATGGACTAATGGTGTATGGATCTTCTATAACTCTACAGAAGTAACCCATTGGTGAAGGGTTGCACATGGATACTATATACTTTTTATTTCTGCAATTATAGTACACATCAAAATAACCAATATAAAAACATCTACAGTCTTAAAACTGAGCACCAGTAGGCAGAGTGCAGATATGCTGGTCTCCAATTTACACTGTGGGTGGTAATTTAATTGTAGTGATTTTCAAACACCTACCATCTTTGAACAGAAACAGTATCTAAGCTACTTCTGCATTTCCAGTTCTCAGGCAGACATAAAATTTCATGACACACTGCATTAAGGCCAGGATGCACTAGTGGGTTTGTGACAGTTGCACTGGGAGTTATACCAGCATTGTACTCATACTGAATTCAGTTCTCATTATCACCAACCATTTTATTCAAAACACCTACCTTGTGCTTCTATGTACTGGTCCACTTACCAAAGATCCACTATATAGGTGTACAATTACCTTCTGAAGCCCAGCTATTGCTGTCCGATTTATTCCTCACTCTTCAGCCCTTATTATTGGTCAGTGTCTGAACATAGCACCTCTCTTGAGCAGATATTACTTGCAGTAGTGACACAAATGTGGCAGTGGCATGGTACCGCTTGTTGCCTGTGGTATAAGTGTTTTTATAAACATCACTGTCACTGCTGGGTTGAGGGAAATCCATTCTGTACCCTATACAACCTACACTTTATCCATCCATAAGCATCTCTATGGTCAGAAACTAACAATTGATGAAGTGCAAGAGCAAGACTAACACAAACTAGGCATCAACAGGCTATAGCTAAGAAAGTGGAGCTATACTGTAAAAAAAATAGGTAAATTTGATTTGCATAGCCCCCAAAAAGCTGGGGATGCTGTGTAATAAGGGGAGTCATAACCTGTGCATAGCAGGGAATTAGCAATTATTTTACTGAGGAGGAACAGAGTAAACAAACAAACAAATAAATTTCAGCTCATAAAGAGGCAATCATGCTTACTTTTTTTGAGTAAGCTCAACTTAAGCCATTTTTTAACCTAACCTAAGATGCTGTCCTTTTTTAAAAGAGAACTTTTGACTAAACTAAGTCAAGAAAAAATGCAAAAACATGCAGAATGTTGACTTAAAATTGAGCTGACTTTTTGCAGTGTACAAGGCAGGGGTTTCTAATAAAGTGGGCAGCAAGTGTATGGTCAACCCTTTTGAAGGCAAAATTATACATTTATACCACATTCATGTATCATTAGATCCATCTTAACATGATTACAGTACGCTAGTGTTCATCCATTAAGCAAAGTCGTAGAGTACACCCGCCATTTGCTCCAACACACCTGATCCAACGAATCGAGCAGTAAACAAGTTCACTCTCAGTTTAATTCAGGAAGTCAGAGCAGAGAAAACATTGAAAGTTATGGGACAGGGTTATTAAGTATGAAGGTTGGGAAGTACTACTTTATACAATTTTCAGTGTTCGCCAGGCTGCACAGTGACAGAGCCATGCAGCTAACAACGACACAATTATGTTGGAAGCGGAGAGCATGAAGGCTGTTTGGTTGTGCAAGTTCTCTCTCTGCCAGTGCGTTCAGCTGGGTCAGTGCAGAGGCAGACAGACGGTGGCTGGCACTCAGTAAGCATGCATGCCCTGCTGAGCTGAGCACTTCCAGCCTCATCGTGCCCTGCCTGCCTGTTTTGTATTCATGGTGGATGGCTATCACTCCACTGTTGCTGGGGGCCTCGCGGAACAGCCTCCCATTACCTGGAAACTGACAGAGCTTAGGGTGAAGTTTAATAAATAAATAAAGTCACATTGCAATGCATAATGAGACGGTGAAAAATCTATTTTGTTGAGGTAGCAATTTTAGGTGTCCCCCCTTTATTCTAGAGAACTTTTGATGGGAGCATTGGAGAAGAGTGAGGAGAAGATCCGAGGGCCATGATTTAACCAAATGCATCTGCTGAGCTCATTCACAGGCCATATTAGATTAAATCTGTCTTGATTTGCAAAATCCCTTTTCAGCAAAGGAAGAACACAAATAGAAGCAGCTGTGCCATTTCATACTTGTTTTATGCATTTATATGTGTTTGGATTTTGTCTTAATGCATTAAATACTTATGACCTGTTAATTATTTAAGACATAAAACATATGCTGCAAAAGTGTCAGTGCAAGCCCTCTGTTTTGATAGTAGTGGCAGTATAAGGTCTAAATAGTTGTACAATGTAAAATATTTATTGGTTAGGTCTATAGTACCATCCATCCATCCATCCATCCATTTTCTAAGCCGCTTCTCCGTCAGGGTCGCGGGGGGGTCTATAGTACATGATGTAAAAAAAAAACTAATAAAAAAAGAGTAGTTATACAGTTTCTTATTCTTAGTCTTCTTTATTTTAAGTACTTTCATAGATAGATAGATAGATAGATAGATAGATAGATAGATAGATAGATAGATAGATAGATAGATAGATAGATAGATAGATAGGATACAGATTTTTTTATGGGATTTTTCCACCTTCAGTGTCGAATTTATGCTGAACCACTTGACCCCATGATAATTCCATAACAAAAGGGCCAAGCTGCTTTTAATTAATGGACCTACACTCTCAGATTCTTCCCAAAACTATTGCAAACAGCATTTAACTTCCCTTCTACATTCTCCATCTGTTCTTGCCAACATGGTGTAATGTAAACCATATGCCTGGCAGCATGCAAATCAAATGTATTACATTCATATTGTAAATTCTTCTTTTGATATACTCCATAATGCATTAGCTATGCTTGTGAAAGAGCCACAAAATACAGCTCAGGTTACAAAAATGACCTAGTCTATATATATATGTCTTCCAGGAACATGTCCAATTGATTGCATTCAGTCTACCAGAGTATCTCAATAAGCTGATATGTTATGACTAGAATGCTTGTTCTTGTGTGAGTTCTTATTCACTCTGCATTCTGCCACAGAAAATGTGCTGCATACAAGCAAACAAACAAGGAAACAAACAAAAAAAAATGAAGAAGTAAATAAATAAAAAGACCATTGTCTATATATGGAGGTGTTCAATATAAAATTTAATAAGATTGCTGAGATACAGTCTTTTAGACCTATATATTGATATATGTATGTTCCATTTGAGAAATTATTAAAAATAAAGGTCCCTAAATGGTTCCTTGGCCATACAGTTCCAAGAAAAACCCTTAATTATAGAACCTTTCCATTACTTGGATCTATGAGATGTTGAAGTGCAAGAAATGTTTAAAAATAAAGGTCGTAAATAATTACTGGTTTGGCCATACAGTTATAGGAAAAAAAACATTTATTGACCTTTAAATTTTTTGCATCAGTGAAATACTGAGGTAACAAAAATCCCTGAAAATAAAGGCCCCTAAATGGTTCTCTGCTCAGCTATATGGTTCCAGAAAAAAAAATTGAGGACCTTTACCTTGGATTTAAGGGAATTACTAGATATTGCTAAAACATAGAGGTTACATCATGAGGAGATTCTTTACACTTTAAATGTTCCTCACATTTGCATATCTCATTTTCAAAATGTTCTTTAGACTTTATTGCAAGGTTCTTTAGGGAACCAAAAGTGGTTCTTCTGGCATTGCTCCAAAGAACCCTTTTTGGTGCCTTTAATTTTAAAGATTGCCTGTACGCAGACAAACAGCTGATCAGTAAATGATAACTAATGACTATGCACCTTGTGCTTCTGAAGGATGGCTTGTGGTCAGTGTTGCTTAAGCTCTCCACCCGGGTCCCAAGCTCCTGACCCGTGATTTTGTAAGCAGAGCTCACGAGTTAGGGTCTCAGGGAACAGGAGGAGGGCAGCCGGCGCCCTTCTCTCTTCTCCCACCATCACTGGGACTAGATGTTCCCTTTTCCTACCATCTACTGTCTGCAGAACCAGGAGAGCTTGTCTGCAGCAGCCTGAGCAGGTTATGGACTGTTTGCCTTTGTTTGTGACTGTTGCTCTCGCCCTGTGTAAAGAGAAAAGAAGGGAAAGAGAGGAGACAAATATCCTCTCTCTTCCAGACTTTCATGCTGCAGAATCTGTCGCTTATCCCTGCACATGAGGAGCTTAGCGCTAGTCCCAGGAAAAAGGCTCTACCACTGTACATAGAGACGTGATTCTCCAGAGATTTACACATGAGTAATGGAAGAATACATAGTGAGATGAGATTGGTAAAAATGAGAACGGAACAGTGGAAAGCTGTTGCCAGACTTGCCAGACTTTTGTTTCCCCTTTTCGGATCGGACTGCGATGGACGAATGTCTCTCTGCAGTCGCTGGTCTTTGTGAGTAGAGGAAACACCCCCCCACCCCCCCTTCACTGTCTCACTCTGAGCCAGACGCTCAGTCCTTCCTCTTTGTCCTCGCTGCATGCTGCAGGGTCATGAGAGTCTGCCTGTGACTTGCCCTGCCCTCTAACCCTGCTTACATCCGCCAAAAGCTCAAGGTGATGACCATCATCCACATGTATACAGATATAGCACATCCAGGACACACTAACCTTGCTCTGTTGAGATGTACATCAAACAATGGTGTGTAAACACATAGCAGATTAATATATACTTTCAACCACAGTACTTTGTCAAACTGTAACGTTGGAACCCGTTCTGTTGCCTGAACCAACCCGTACCCCAGAACACCCTTGCGCAACCTCTGGTGCCTAATTCTATGAGTGGCCACTGTAACACTTCGGAGGTGCTACAGCCAAGAAGTCCTATCAGACGCGTAGTACATACAGATGCGTTAAACAGCTGCCGAGACTATAACGGTACCCCCTCCCCCAAGCTATTCCACCACCATAACTTAATTCGCTTAATATGGTTACTGAAATCTTTCCCATCTGCGATGGCAATCTAGGCAATCGCCCCAGCCAAAACAAAAGTGATGTTATTCTCATCACCTCTCCAGCTCCTCCCCCTACCCTATGAACCCCCCCCCCCCCCCCCCCCCACCCCAAGCTTGCAGCCCCCTGCCCTCCCCTGAGGCTGAGTAGGGGGAGGAAAGAGGTGACTTTCTATGGAATGAGCAGATTATTATTAGCCGTTCCCAATTTACCTCTGGCTTTGCTGGCCGAATGAGATGCCTTCGCCACTGCCATCCATCTTTCAGGGAAAAATCAGGTTTGGAGGTGAACACAGGAGCTGGTTGCTGAATCAGACGCAGACTGGTCTGAAGATGGGGGTGGGGGGGTGGCGGGTGGAGTGAGCAGGTAGTTCCCACCCCTACGCTTGCTGCCATTGGCTCGCACGAGCCATCCGTCACCCTGTCCTGCAGTGTCTGGAGGTTGCGGAGCGTCGGCGAGACTGGGGCTGCTTCTCAGACATTGGCGAATGTCTGGCGGTTAAAAAGCCAAGAAGAAGAGCATCTGTTTGATAACCTTCAGTTTCCGAGGAAGTCTGGGCTCGAGCTAGTGGTCGGAGTCTAACAAAGACCCTCCTGAATCACATCGACGATCAATCTCATCTATCACCGTGCGGCTCAGGAGAGACTGCCTCTAATTAACTGAAACCCAGCAAACCTGCCACAGTTAGAAACAGTAGAAAGTAAGAACTACTCTCATGTGTTGCAAGTGTAATTGTGTTGGCTTTTTCTTAGCATTCAATATCATTTATAACCCTCTCGCTCTCTGCAGTGCCACACAACTGAGCTTATGTACCCAGTTATGGTGCAGCGCATCCAGTGATTCAATTATTTGCCAGTATCATATGCTGAATGTCCTTGCAGCATCCAGGGTTGCTCAGTGGCGTGTAGTGGACTAAATGTCAGTGTGTAATTTCCCCAACAGCACATAATTCAAGTCCAAGTCCATTCTCCCCCTACCCCAGACTGCAGACACTGGAGTCTCCATAGGACCAAGGGAATATTAAAGCAAATGAAATCAATGAAAGCTTTAAACTAGTGCCTGTAATCAGTCAACTCTATTACTGCTTTGGTCTCAGAGTCTGGGGCACTGCTGACCTCTGCTCTCACCTTTACACATTAGCAGTGCAGTATATAGAGCATATTTCAGCTTCTACAGAACATCTTTGATCCTACTGATATTCCAATCTTGAGACATCTTTTGAACTTACAAGACATCAGTTAGTTTTTGGACATCCAGAAGCTGATAACCACTCTTTTTTTTCTCAAAGGAAATTCCACTGATTTCTCAAAATGTCAACACAATTCCATAATTACGATGTGAACAAAGCCATTTAAAGTGGTTTGAAGTGAAATGGTTCATTTTATAGACGTGATAGGAACCAGGGGTTATGATGTCATCAACGCAAATATGTTTTATTTTCAGTATCATCAGTGAACCTGCAAGCCTTCTGAGCTTTCATATTTAATTATTAATAAAAGTAAAATAGAGATAAAGCCAAAATCAGATGCAATGGTCATAACCATTTCATGTAATTACTGTCTGGTACGAGGCATTAAACTCTTCAGACATCTGGTTCCTATCACCACCACTGTGAGCAATACTGACTCTGTATGTTTCCCCAGAATGTACAATTCACATCAGACCATCCTAGAAGAATCTGTTTAAATCTTAATGATTTAATTAAACAGAAATGTTGTAAAACAGTTGAAACCAGCTCTCTACTGACAACTTGAAACTCTACTGACTCACTGAATTCAGTGCATTTATATGCCCATGCCTTTTATTGCCAATAACTGGGTACAAAAACATGTACTTGCTACTAAAGAAAATCCATATATTCACATTTTTAAAATGAGCCTTATGTGTAATGTGTGCAAACATTAATAACTATCCAGTCTTGTCACAATAAACACCAAGCCATTCTATCAATGCAGCCCAGAAGCCTTCAAGTCAATGCTATCGATTTCTTGCAGAGGTTAAAGGTCAAATCTGCATTGATCTGTGAAGGTCTCTGACACAGCAGCGAAAGGAGCAGCTCCAGACAAATCGATGACACCTCAGAGCACCACACACACATTATGCTTATTTACTGACCATAAAGTGAAAGCTAGCTCTGTGACACGTCTGAGTCTAAATAGCAGCTTTAGGATAACAAGGTCACCTATTGATCACTCTCTTCAACCCTCTACTGGTAAGATGAAGACTTTGTGATGTGATGTGATTTTCAGGTGGCAAGAGGAGAGTCAAAACTGTGAGTGCAGGTCAGCTGTCAGTTTAAAATGAAAGACAAATTGATATGAAAAATATTGGCTATCATAAATTCTGTGCACATCATAAAGAATATGGATGGACAATTATTGTTCTTGACTCACACCTAACTCGGTCATGAAGATATCTCCTGTACAGCCTCCGTAGGATCTGACCAATCCTCACCCATGAGGCCGCCCAGGTGCTAGTGCAGTCTCGTCATCTCAAGGCTTGACTACTGCAACTCGCTCTTGGCTGGTCTTCCCATGCAGGCCATCAAGC
Source organism: Pygocentrus nattereri (assembly GCF_015220715.1). Lineage (NCBI taxonomy): Eukaryota > Metazoa > Chordata > Actinopteri > Characiformes > Serrasalmidae > Pygocentrus > Pygocentrus nattereri. The sequence goes on along the minus strand of NC_051227.1, from coordinate 21,570,820 downwards.
CTCATCCAGAACGCCACAGCACAGCTCGTCTTCAATCTGCCCAAGTTCAGCCACGTCACCCTACTGCTGTGCTCCCTTCTCTGGCTTCCTGTAGCTGCACGCATCAGATTTAAAACCCTAATTCTTGCCTACAAAACCTACATTTCCCTCTCTATCCTTTATCAGCGTAACCTGCTGTACATCATTTCCAGCTCTATCTCTCTGTTTAGCTAAACGATACAAGTCCTTTACTCCTTCTTTACTGTCTAGCCTCTCATACAGCTCATCATAGGCCTGAGCCTTTGCCTTTGCCACCATTCTTTTCGCTATGCGACTAGCCTCCCAGTACTCCTGCCTACTTCCTTCATCTCTCTGGTTATCCCACTTTTTCTTAGCTGCCTTCTTCTTCTGCTGGACTTCCTCATTCCACCATCAACTTTCCTTGTCTTCTTTCCTCTGACCAGACGAAACACCCAACACATTTTGCCACTTTCTCTCACCACCTTAGCTGTAGTTTCCCAGTCCTCAGGTAGCTCCTCACTGCCCCCAAGGGCCTGTTGCAATTTTTCCCTGAACTGCCTGCAACCATCCTCCTCCTTCAGCTTCCACCATCTAATCTTTGGCTCTGTCTTCACTCTCTTCCTCTTCTTTGTTTCTAATCTCATTCTACAGACAACCACCCTATGCTGCCTTGCTACACTTTCCCCTGGTACCACTTTACAATCTCCGTTCCCCAGGTACCACTTTACAATCATCTCTTTAAAAAGCACTTAAATGAGCATTGAATTAGGTATTTTTGCAATATTTTGTGCTGCACTTATATATTATATTTTATTGTATTGTACTGTCTATTGTAGTTTACTGTATTGTATCGTATTGAATTGCATTGTACATCACAGAGTTCTGTGTTCAACTCTGTTCCTTTTTCTCTGGGTATCTACAGTGACTTTGTTTCTAGCAGTACCTGAGCTCAGGACTGACTCTCCCTAACGTATTGGTAACTAGCAAAGATACTTTCTCTAGATAGACAAAGTGCTTCTTGTAAGTCGCTCTGGATAAGAGCATCTGCCAAATGCTGTAAATGTAAATGTAAATATGCAGTGAAGATTTTGTTTTAATGAGGAAACTTTATTTTACTGTATTGTAGCATGCTTTTTTATGTTTAATAATTTATGTATTTGTCATTACGCATATCAATTATTACTGCTAAACAGTTTTTTAAGTTCTGTTCTACTCTTTTTCATGCACACTTGGTCTAGAATAAAATGCTAAAGCTCCAAAGTAAGAGGAGCTTTAATGACTAAAATGTAACTTAGTTAAAAGTAGGATCCTTTCCTCACTAATGTACTTAAGCATAGGTAAAAGCATTTTCATTAAAAAATTTCATTTTACAAAACCATAAAAATTTGGCTTGTATACATGACTGAGTAAATGGAACTAGTTACTAGCAATCTCTGCTAACATCTCTGCTAACATACAGTGAAAGAACAACTTCACTGTAAAGCAAAAGACAATGAATATGACAATAAAAAAACTCAACTAAATTCAGCCTTGCACAAAGGAAAACACTTAAACTAGCTTAAGAACAATGCTCTTTGTCATTACTGACAATCATTACTCAAACTTCTTTGAATACTGGACTTCATGCATTAGTGAAGGAATTAATCATAGTCTAGGTGAAAAGATTTCCACTGTTGACACTATGATATTTTTTTCCAAAGTTGCATTTAAGAAGTGGGAAATCAAAAGTTATCTTAAAAAATTACTAGGTACTACAACCCAGTTCTAAATTAGTTGTGACAGTAGGTGAAATGCAAAGAAAAAGAGAAAGCAGCAATTTCTATATCCATCTTGACTCGCACTTAAAGAAAAGCATTATAAAGACAGGGTATGTATTGCTTTTTTCCCTATGAACAATGTGTTTTATTGTTGTTCATTCTGAAATAGCAACATGTTTAAAATAAAAGTTAGGACAGGGGCAATTCAAGATTACAAACACTGTTAAAATGTAAAGTGGTGATGTAATCATACTTGGGAGCATCGAGAGCCTCATCGAGAACAAGACAAAAATACATCAGCAAATAGCAAACTGTTTAAGGACAACATTCCTCAAGGAGTGGATATTAGGTATTTCGATCTGTAGAGCGCATAATGTTATTACAAGATTCAGGAAATCTGGAAAAATCTCTGTGCTTAAAAAGCAAGACCGAAAATCATAACTAAATGGCTAAGACCTCCAACCCTTCAGACAGCCCTGCATTAAAAACCAACATGTTTCTTTGATGGATATCACCACATGGGCTCAGGAATACTTTGACAAACTGTTGATAAAAAACACTGTTCATCAATGCATCCACAAATGCAAGTTAAGACTGTACTATGCACAGCTGAAGGCCTATGCATCAATGTCCTGAAACTCTGCTGACTTTTATGGGCCACATTTCAGATTGTTTATGGAAGTAGGCCAAAGAAGTCAATGACCATCCAGACGTTTCCCACTGTAAAGTTTAAAAATCAGGGTCTGTTATGGTCAGGGGGGTATTAGTGTCAATGGCACAAGTAACTTGAACATCAGTGACAGAGGCAATAGCACTGAAACATGCAAATTTTGGAGCTACATATGCTGCCTTTTAGACACCGTCTTTTTCAGACATGTCCATGCTTACTACAACATGACATTATGCATGTGCCCTGTCTGCGTAATCAGAGAGTGTGGGTGCTAATTGGCTTGCCTGTATCCTAGTTGAAAACATGTGCCACATTATAAAAAGCAACATATAACACAATGAAAGCACCATATGGTAGTGCAGTTCAAGAGTTGTATCCACTTTTAATACGGGATCAGTTTGATTACATTACAAAGTGCTTTTAAAAAGAGAGGTGATGTAACACAGTGGTAAACATGCTCCCGTCTCAGTCTTTTTGAAACATGTTGCAGGCATCATATTTGGAATGAGCACATATTTATAAAAAGAAGTATGTTTAAAAGGTAAAACATCAATTATTGCATTTTTGTGTGTTTACTAACCACTGCTTTCAAATTTTATTGCCATTTTACATACAGTGATAACTTTTTTGGAACTGGGTTTGTAGTATATATTACATAGTATGAGCCACAACTTTATCAAAAGCAGAGGAAGGTGTAACTTCTTCTGCTTTAGTTTTGTGCAGACGTACATGTACACATGCATTAAAAGTTAATCATGCATATTTTGTTTAAGCTCAAGCTAAACATTGTGCACAATACATAAACAATTGCAGGCAATTTCTCCTGTTCGATGACTTTAGTGAGCTCCAAGGAAAGCTAGAAGGTTGTACAGTTAACTCCCAGGATGTAATTCTAAACCATACAACCTACTACCTCAACCCGGATGCACACAGTTCCTCATGATCATACTCATAATGAATGAGTCAATAATAATGATAATAATAATAAATAAAATAAAACAAAGAAAATAACATAAAGCTTACAATGCTTAAGGTTACAACTCTATGTCTAACCATTTTTATACACTATATTGCCAAAAGTATTCGCTTGTCTGCCTTCACACATATATGAACTTGAGTAACATCCCATTCTTAATCCATAGGATTTAATATGATGTCGGCCCACCCTTTGCAGCTATTACAGCTTCTGGGAAGGCTTTCCTCAAGGTTTAGGAGTGTGTTTATGGGAATTTTTTACTTTCTCCCAGAAGCGCATCTACGAGATTGAACACTGATGTTGGACGAGGAGGCATGGCTCACAGTCTTTGCTATAATTCATCCCAAAGGTGTTCTATTGGGTTGAGGTCAGGACTCTGTGTAGGCCAGTCAAGTTCTTCCACACCAAATTCACTCATCCATGTCTTTATGGACCTTGCTTTGAGCACTGTTGCACAGTTATGTTGGAACAGGAAGGGGCCGTCCCCGAACTGTTCCAGCAAAGTTGGGAGCATGAAATCCAAAATCTCTTGATGCTGAAGCTTTAAGAGTTCCTTTAACTGGAACTAAGGGGCCGAGCCCAACTCCTGAAAGACAACCCCACACCATAATCCCCCCTCCACCAAACTTTATACTTGGCACAGTGCAGCCAGACAAAGTTCTCCTGGCAACCGCCAAATCCAGACTGCCAGATGGAGAAGCTTTATACCACTGCATTGGACACTTTGCATTGTGGTTGGTGATGTAAGGCTTGGATGCAGCTGCTCGGCTATGGAAACTCATTCCATGAAGCTCTCTACAGTGTTTTTGACCTAATCTGAAGGCCACATGAAGTTTGGAGGTCTGTAGTGATTGACTCTGCAGAAAGTTGATGACCTCTGCGCGCTATGCGCCTCAGCATTCACTGACCCCACTCTGTCATTTTACGTGGCCTAACACTTCGTGGCTGAGTTGCTGTCATTCCCAATTGCTTCCACTTTGCTATTATAAGCAATGACAGTTGACTGTGGAATATGTAGTAGTGAGGAAATCTCACGACTGGACTTCATCCTATCAAGATACCATGCTGGAATTCACTGAGCTCCTGAGACCGACCCGTTCTTTCACAAATGTTTGTAGAAGCAGTCTGTAGGTCTAGTTGCTTGGTCTTATATACCTGTGGCCATGGAAGTCACTGGAAAACCTGAGTTCAATGATTTGGATGGGCGAGTGAATATTCTTGGCAATATAGTGTACACTGATTGTATGACACTCTTCTATATCACCATTTTTAGGACCTTATGATGCATTTGAAGACATACATAGAAATAAACAGATATAAAGCTAAGAGCTGGTCTACCACAGAGACAGAGACCCATAGAGACGAGCTTGTGCTGTTGACTTTACCACAAGATCGGATCTACGGGTTAATGACAAGTGGCTCCATAGTGATTCTGCATTTATTAGCCAGGAGCAATGTTGCTGAAAGAAATGAAGCATGCCCAAACAGACTAGCAGAACATGGACTAGCTGTGTGCTATACGAGCTCCCTATGTATAGCATATCAAATTTCTCTTTATCATAAGCTTATTAAGAGATTTTAGTAACATATGAGCAGCATAGATTATACAGGGGTTCTTTTGATGAGACAGTCTATTAATTTATTAACTGAAACATTAGCTGAATAACTTGAAGAGCTCAGCACTTACCTTGAGGGCAAGTGTCCTCATTTCCTCATTTTCTTTTAAGTGATCATCATCAAACCTTCCTTTTTACCTGAAAAGTGAAAGAAGATAATGTTGTCGTGACTGTATGTTGATGCTGTTTAAATATCACAAAAGTAAGCTACTAAACATATATACTCTGTTTAGTATTAGCCTATTGTTAATTTGCTACATACTGTATCTATATCTGTGTTAATTTCACATAAACAAAAACAGGACAGGCTGAAAAATGGTCACATATTTGAATTATTATCTTTTTGTAATATGAAACACAAAATCTTGGGTCTCAGGAAAAAAAATAAGAAAGATGTAATATACAGGTCATTTAATAAAGCTGTATATCCTCAGGCTTCTCAAGGAAAACTATAAGCATAAAGTAGACTAACAGATTCTATGATAAACATCTACCATACTATGATTGCCAACCTTCTGTTTGTATACTTTCATGTCTCCCACATCAATCACAGAGATTCACATGATCTCCATTACAAAATGTCATCATAACAAATCGAGAAGTCTGCCATCTTCAGATGAGCAGTAGACAGAAAACAGCGATGCTGTTTAAGGAGTGAGAGCAAATCTGCTGTGTGAGTGGTGCTTTTACTGCTAATTCACTTACAGAAACATGTTTTAGAGTAAGCTGCAAATTATTGGTTGCCTCTGGACCAAGTTTAAACTTGAAAATGAATTAATGAATGGTGGGAAATCCCCATTGACTCATATTGCATTTCAAACTCACTGAATAAGCTTTTAAGAGAAAAAAAAACTTTTTATCCAATTTAACTGTGGGCACTTCAGCCTGCTAGCGAGCCAACGAGGCTCTGACTATCACAAAATGCTACCAAGTTGGGAGGGTGAAGGGTAACACATGCTTCCTCCAAGGCACGTGAAGTGGCACCACGTCTTCCACATCTCAAACCATATCAAACTGCTGCTAACACAACGTCATTGGACAGCTCAACACACTTGGAGAAGAGCGCTAACTGCCAATAGTGTTGTCAGTTAACAGATGACTAGCAATGCCCTGAGAGATGGGGGAGAGAGAGGACCATCCTACTCACTCAGAGAAAGTAAGCACAGCTGTGCTGTCTTGGACTCAATTATTAAACCAATGACAGGGCCAACTCTTAGATGGTTGTTTAAATTCTTATAGGAATCAGAGTATCAGTTCACCAGCAAATACATGAATTTGACCAGCAAAAACTCTACAAGACCAGTAAATTAAAACCAACTGGATGCAATGACCCATAAATTGCATAGTCAGCAGACAGTTGTGTTACTCATCAATTTCATTTTAGGATTATCTGTACAATCAAACTCACATCTGGCAGACATGTATGTAAATTCAAGCACAATAATTTAACAACATGACAAAATGCTTGATTTACAGGTAACTAATCAAAACTATTGTTTAATATACTTTATACATAAAATCAGTGATAATAAAAACAGACAGTAACAATAATACTAATAATTTGTGCACATGGCAATCCAGTACAAAAGTGTGTGTACTTGTTGTACATACATATTAGTATAAACAAATGCAACAAGTCTTCTATGTAACACTGTGCTTTTGTTTTTTACTACTGGCATAACCCAAAAAATATACAATACAAACACAGCTAGAGCAGAAGCATCACAGATTCAGCCATAATACAACACTTAAATGTTTTTTTAGGAAATTAATCAATCTACACAATCAAATCATTCCTCCTATATTAAAAATGTGTTTAAAAAGCCATTCTGTTAATTTCACATTTTTTCCTCAAGTCAGCATAATATTAACAAACAAAGTTTGGTCAGTAGGGGGAGCAGTCCATTATAAGCCACTGAATGCTGTTTGTTTATTGGCCAAACAACTGCATAAATTAGGGTGTGATTTATGTAAATTATATGGAAATAAGGTACTGGTAGGCTGATTTATGGTAGCACTTGATTTCACGCACTGGAGCTGAGAAAATCAAATGCTGTTAGCAGCCACACTAGCAGATTTGTTTTCTTTAGCACAGAGATTTATGTAAGGTTGTTGGTGAATATACGGTAGCTAACATTTGGATTAGCCTATAATGTTTGGCATTAAAAAATAATACTAGGTTCTGTCCTACGTGATAGAATTTTGCTCATTTGTCCAACAAACTGAGTCATTCCTGGACACTTTTTTCACTTGGTCAATCTGACTTGTCATGCTGTAGGCGAAGATGTGAAGTGTGACCTGTTGAAGGATAATGTTTATAAAAATCTTTATTCCAGGATGATTAACTGATTGGCCTGCTGGTGTTCAAGTATTCACTGCAAAACATTTTTTTAAGTAATTATTCCTAAATAGTTCTTGGTTAGATGCACAGTTTTAGGAAATAAACTTTCAGCTAGTACAAAAGCTTTATATTATGCAATTTTAAAGCTGCACTGTGTACATTTTTTTTGTCAAAATTCAAAGAAACAAAACTAACATACTGTAACTTTAAAAAAAATTCTTCAGATTCACAAGTCATTTACAAAACTATTTCCTTAACAAACCTTTTGAACAATTTATTAGCCAAACAAAACTTATTATTTTATGGCAGCACTCCAAAGAACCCTTTTGGCACATTTAAGCATGCTGGATGTATACCAGTATGCTAACATAGTACCCTGTAAACATTTTAGGCACCTAAGCATATTGTTATCTTTGCAATATATATTGCGTATATCATTAGAATAAATAAAAATCACAAATACAGAAAAGTTTTAAGAATAAATTTGGTTCTAGATTTCTCCTGGACATCCTCAGTCATGACATAGTTTGTTTAATTCCATCACCAGAATATTTGATCTAACATAATGAATGACTGATTAGCCATACCCTGGTATTGGATGATAGCCACAAATATTACTTTCTCAAGAAGCTTGGATATAAACACATTACATAAAATCAATACTTGTTCTGTTATTATTATTTTATTTATGTAGTGTTCATGTTTATGAGCAATTAAACACCGTCCAGATAATGTCCAGATAAACAGCTTTTTAATTGTAATTGCGCAGTACTGTTCATGCAATTGATGTTTTGCATGTATCCCTAGTCAGGCCAATGCAATATGATGTATGCAATGTCTACCTATGATGTAAACCCCTAATCAATGTGATACCCAGTGTTCTTTTCTGAAGTTTCCACATGTGCAGGATTCCGACAGACAGAGTGCCTAATGTCCCTCATACATCATATGAGAATAGAAACTTAATTAAGCGTCATAAAGTGCAATAATGGTATGGAAAAGTAGGAACCTAAGGAGGCGTTTATCTGGGGAAACAATGTGCGGATGTGTTGGCCCACACACTGGCTATTTGCACACACGTAGACTGAAGTCAATGGCGCCATTTATCTTAAATGAGAAAGTGCAAGCAGCAGCTGAGTGGGTCTGCTCACGTGCTATTTGGCCACAAGGCAGCGTTACATGCATCGTGGAGTCACTCGGTTCATAGCAATTACTCAAACATATGACAGGACTCATGACTCGCACACTCCACCGCATTTTACAGAGTGAAAATAAGCCTCAGCAGGGCCTGAATCCTATTAAAGTTGCACAGACAAAAAAATAGAACTCTGGCAGATGCATCGCACTCTTCTCCAAAATCTCCCAGGCTTATGGCTTTGACTAGACCAATGCTTTGGATCTCTTTCATGAAAAATGGGCCCATGCAGACCTAATCCTAGATCGACAAGTGTGTTAATGGGTTCATGTTGACTGTTTCAAGTCTCGTTTCTTCTTTTTTTTCATTTTTGTCTAAATGCAATTTATTCACTTGTTGTCTCAGAGGGAATGAGAAAACATGAAAACTCTTAGAATCATAATGGTTATCTACCAGACAGTCATTTTAGTGCATAATTATGTTTAGTTTACTGATTTGCTTGTTGGTATAGCTTTATTTTTCAACTGTTTTGAGCAGTGAGCCTGTTTACCGTCTGTTTAGCAAAGTACAGTGTGTTACGAGGCAGTGAACATAATTACAATTACTTTGTTTACTGGTTTGATTGCTGATATACCATTTTTGCACCCAACAGTGAAACTATTTATCTGCTAGCAAAGTTTCCTACCAGGCAGTGAACCTGGTTGATAATTAGGTTTTGTTTACAGATTTGTAGGTTGATATACCACTTTTTCACCCATCTTCAGCAGCAAAACAATTTACAAGCACTATGCACTGAGGTAATAATACTGCCAACAAAAATAACATTTAGACAGGATACATGATGACCAAGACAGGACTTGAAAAAGCAACACATTAGCCATGACGTCAGCCTATGCTAACTTAGAACACATTGCAAAATTGAAGTCAAGAAATTCAAGTCCAAGACCCATTTCAACAGGGCAAAGCACCTGCATACGGCTGTCAGTCTCAAAGGCGTCTAAAGTGTAATTTGGTGTAAACAGGCCTACATTACCACAGTGCACTTTTCCAGATGTAAACCTGTCAGTGAGTAGGTCCCTCTGCTGCCTGATAAATGGCCAAATGTGAAATTACCGGGCTTTAGCACTGTACAGAAACAAAAGGGGCCGCACGGAGCGGTCCGTGTTCCACCCTTCATCATTAAGAACAATAGCTGAATCTTTTCCTCTGGCTGCCACTCACTCATTTGTATCCTTTTGTGCCGTGTTTAAGCCTTCATCAAGCTGATGGATGTTTGGATGGATTGAGAGCAAGGAACCTGAGGTGAATAAGGAGAGCTCTTTGGTCAGCCCCTCTGGAAAGGGACCTGATACCACTAACCCAATGCAAGGCAGAAATTTGCCTGGGAGAGGAGCCAAAAAAATGACTTTGTTTGACCCAGCTGCCAATCAATCTTGCTGCACGGTGCCAGACTAAACACAGCCACTATTTTAGTGGGACTTGTTGGCGGCAGCTGCTGGATGTGAAGCTGTGGGTAGAAGCAATGAAGGGAAAAAGTGGGGGTCCATTTAGGGGAGAGCAAGAATGGGCACAGCAAACATGCAACCTGCATTAGGCCTCACACACAGCTCAAATACATTTTTGCACACCCAGAGTCGACTGTCCAAAATGGGCAAGTCTGAAAGATTCAAGGAAGTCTAAAAGAATATTCACATTTTCTTATTGCGTATTATTCTTATTGTTATTGTGTACTTTATGCTTTCTCATACAGTACTGTGCAAAAGTCAGAGACCACCTTTTCATTAATGGCTTTTCCATTCAAACGGCCTGTAAGTTTTCAGTGTCAGGAAGGCTCCAACAACTAAACACAATATAAATATCATCATTTAATATGTGTCCACCCTTTGCCTTTATTTTTCCATTATTTTTGGGGAGGCTTGATTTCAGTTTTTTCAAAGAAATCTGCAGGGATATTTTTTTACTCTTCCAAAAGTTCAGTCTTAGAAATTGATTGCATTTCATGCTTCACCTGATGCAAGTAATCACCAAACACATTCAGTGATGTTGAGGTCTGGACTCTGGGGTGGTCAGTCCGTTGTTCTGAGAACACCAGTAGCTTCTTTGTTTGATTTCTGAATGTTCTTCTTTTTTGTCTATTTGAATCAAGAGTGGAGCTTGATTTTCTCCTTTTTCCCAAAGAGAAAAAGCTTTAAGTGCTGTTTATCTGTTGTGTAAGTGTATCTGTTAAGTGCTGTGTATCTGTTTATCTGTTGGCAGTTTTGGTGGTCTACCAGGCCTCCCATGTTTGTTTGCAGTCCAATTTTTTTTATAACTTTAAATCATATATGAACTCTAATTATTATTTATGTCACGCTTGGCTCCTCCCATTCCCCCATGTGCTTTTTGTTTATCTTTTGATAGTCCACATGCTTCTTTGTTTTGGTATCCCTAGTCTTGCCCCCTTGTTTTGTGACTCCACCCCTGATTGTTTTCACCTGACCCTTATCTTCGTATTCAAGCCCTGTGTTTGCCCTTTGTTTTCGCTGGTCTTTGTTTGACTTGTTTGATTGTATGTTTGTACTGTTTGTCTGTTTTGTGGTTTCGTCATGTCTGTCCCGCAATCTCTCTGTGTTGGCTGTATGAGCCTGGACTGTTACGACTACGATCCTGGATTTGCCCAAAATAAATCTTCCTTTACTCAGCACATGCGTCTGCCTCCTCGCTCATTAGAATTTATTTTCCTTTGACTTGTTTTTCTACACTGTGCAAATGGATTATCTTATATCTAATCACTTCTGAAATTTCTCCTGAAAAATGAATAACCTGTACTTAAGGGATGTTCTTGTCTGAAATTGAATAAACCATGGCTGATCCCTGACTTTTGCGCAGTGCTAACATAAATGGTGTGTAAATTCAGCTGGGAGTGATTCAAAATACAGCTTTTCAGGAGTACTCAGCTTCCACGTCATGCCGTGGAACAGCAGATCTCATCTGTGTATCAGCAGACTCTATCTTTCTAGATCAGACATGCTTGGTCTAAGTCACTGAGCCTGACATCACAAAGAAGGAGGATAAAATCAGATAGAATTTCATTGTGAAAATTTGTCAAATGTCCATGAGTAGAAATAGCAACACAGCGTGAACATAGTGTGGATCATATCTGGCTCTTGGCTTGGATTCATGGTTCTAGCAATGGCCTTTAACGGGTATAGAACCTTTGTGGTCTCATTTACAAGAATGGTTCTTTGCAGAAATATTCACTGAAAGGTTATGTAAGGATCCAAAAGTGCTCCAAATGACCCTGTTGGGCATCCTTATTTTTAAGTGTCGGTAGAGCAGCCTAACTCAATACTCAAGTAAAAGTAAAGTTAGTTCATCAAAATAAAGACTAAGGACAAAATGTTCAGCTCAAAGAACTACTGAAGCAGTAACTTAGAACTGCCGTATTCTTAACTTTTCAGGATTCTTTTGGTCTTAAATAAAACAAAAAAAATCCAAAGCCAAATGTGTGAGCAATTTCAAAGACCTACAGAGACTGTTACCTACATAACATGATGAAATTAAAGGGGAATTTTAATTGTAGTGTAGTTCCATGCAGGGTATTGTGAAGCAGGACCAGGGCAAGGGATTTGTCCAAATTTATCACTACTTTTTTTATCCACATTACATTACAATCTAAAAGGTCTTGCATATAACAGTGAGTGAGGAAAAATTCAACCAATTATCTTATTGCCTTTGGTCCAGATACATGTTTATAATGAACAATTTAAACAAATAATGTCAAGCCACAATTGAACTATGCAATTTTGAAAAAGTGGTGGAATTCCCCTTTAAATGCACACACACACACACACATACACGCACACACACGCGCACACAAAATTAACTAATAAGTCCATACGAATGGCTAAATATGAAAGCAGATTCCTTACAAATTTGCTTAGAAGTAAAATTATTATTATTTGAAAATACTCAGGAAAGTACAAATTCAACAATATGTTACTTATGATGGTACTTATGTACATGTAACTGACAAAATGGACCTACTTACTACCCATCATTTCTCTAACAATCATAAATAATTCCTCCACTGAGCACTAGCCTGCATCAAACTCCTGTAGACATTATGAATTTCCAAATGATCTTGAAGGCTTGAAAATAAACATAACCCTCCAAGTGACTAAATAAGGCACTTTGCCAGGATCGATGCTTATAGCATCTCAAAAGGCCTGTGAAAGCATTTGCTTGATTGGCCTTTCAAAAGCACCTCGCATGAAGCATGAATTCAGACTGCATTTTAGCTTAATTACCTTCCTTGTTTTTGAGCAGCATGCTGATCAACTATGCACAGTGTTAATGGCTACTTACCAAAAAGAAAGTTGAGATTCCATCCGTTTAATATTAATATGATGAGGCAGTTGCAATGCTCTGATGAAACGTGACACATTCTACACATAAACAACAGTGAATAGAGATAAATGTTAAAATGCTAAGCCCTAGTGCAGGTCTGATAATTGTGCTCTGTATCTTCACTCTCCATTTAAAGAGATGCTTTGCATTGTAAAAAAAAAGGTACAGCAGGTGAGGGTTTTACTTCTTTTTTTTAATTCGGTATTCTGACCAAAGCAAGTTATTGAAACTAACTTAAATCTATTTCAATCCGGTTCCAGTGAAAAGACCCACTGAGTACAAGATTTTCAAATTTTAGTGTTAGAAAAACCAAACAATATATATTAAAAATTATAGGGACCCCAACAACTATATATCATTTTAAATTCTGAGCTTTCAGTATTTAGTATATTAAAACATTTAGTATTTACTGCATTTAGTTTTATAATTAGTTAAAAGCATTTGCAGGAATATTGTTCACTCTGTCAAAGATCGGTCTTAGAGGTTGGTTGCATTTTCTGCTTCTCACAATCCAATTAATCCCAAGAACAAATTTAGACTCATCAATTTAGATTCCAGTTTGGAGTTCTTGTGCACATGTTCTTTTTTGTCTGTTTCTTTATCTCAGTATAACAGCTTATTGACAGCTACACATCCTTTCAGACTCATAGTGTTGAGTTGTCCTGTCACAGTGGATGCACAGAAACACCTGTGGATTTTTTCCAGATCAGATCTAGAAAAGCTTTGAGTATTGTTTAGTTGATGGAGACAGTTTTGTTGGTTTACCAGGTCTTGCATGGTTGCTAGGAGTCCAATTTTCTTTGTGTCTTCTAATATGTTTTAATCATTTATTTTAACTCATTTTATCTTTGACGTTGATGCACGTGAATTATCTTGTGTGTATTCTAGGCAGAAACATCATTAAAAAATGGAAAACATCACAGCCATTTGGACATTTGAAGGTGGTTTCTGACTTTTATTTAATTCTTTAAAATATGTAAAAAAAAAACAATAAAAGTGCTGTTTTAAAAGTATAAATATATTATACAGCCTTATGTTTTGTCCCACTGTTTCCACACCTGGCTCAGAACAAATACATGGGCGAAACATCTCAATTTCTAACCATGCATCAGTGTTTTTCTTTAAAATGTGAGAGAATAAAAATGGCCATTCCACTAAGATGTTTTCTTTCCAAATTACCACAATTAACCTCCATCTCAGTGGGAATCAGAACAAGACCCTGTTCTTCACTGAATCTTAGGCCTAGTTTACATCCTTCTCACTCTGCATGTTGTACCATGTAGCATTCTGTCCTGTCACCAAGCGTGTGAAGAGAATAATGCCTTTAGTAATGGGTCTGAATGCATCAGTGCTTAAAAGCCCCACATAATGTTCACTGAAATGGGCAAATATGTGGTGCAGCTAGCTCTGAGGATGTAAGAACAGGCACCAGCCTGAATCTGTGTCAAATCGTGTTGGACGTCTGCTGCTTTTTTGTTTTGACCATAGGTGATAGGCACATTAAACTAATGAAGATGGGTAGGACAGCATGGAAAATGGAAACAGTGAGCAGCGCAACAGCACGTCCACCACAAACTGCAAGGCTAAATGAGCTGCTTTAGCCCTGAAGGAGGAGGCTAATGGAAACCCTGCCGAAATGCATCACAAGAAAAGCGGAGGTCAAGTGAGGGGAAGGATTCCTCAGGGGTGGAATCAAAACAAAGAGCAGCATGAAACTGATACTTACTTTTCAGCTGTGCTCATTTTCTGTGGTCTAATGCCAGCTCCGCTCAGGAGGACGGCACTATTCATAAATAGCTATAGACATCACAAAAGAACCAGTGGGATATGATGCAGTGCCAACAGAGCACATTACACATATCTATGGTCACTAAAAACACAACCTTTGTGCCAGAATTGCGGGTACAAACGCAATGCTTACTCAAATAGTTGCAACTAAGTAAATGAATGAATGAACAAATGAAAGAATGAACAACTTAAAGAAAATAAGCACAGAGATACTTTGTCATGCATTGAATATTGGATTTTAGTAATCAGTATTAAATTTGTACTCTAATTGGAAACCATATAGATTATCATGCAAAGGTTTGGTCAAATAACATGTTTTGCTGATTTTTGTAAGAGAAAATAAGTGAACGCACCCTCAACACATTTTCTTTCTTTTTTCCCAATATGTTAAATTCAGCTAATAAACAGTAATTGTGCACTAAAACGTGCATTGGTGTGTTCTCTGTAGATGACGCGTTAACTTATTTTCACATAAAAAAAAAATCAACAGACTTTACCTACAGCTAAAATGAATAATAATCATAATGAAAACGACTCTCTATTACAGCTCAAGCTCATTTTCTATTACAGACACTGTAAAAGGACACTTTAATAATAAAAGCTTTAATTCAGAAATGTATTTAACTGATCTCTTTGGAGCAAAGCTGCTACCAAGAGAGAAGATCTCCAGTCATATTCCTTTTGATAACACTCCATCATCAAAATAGCTTGAGGGAAAATAGCTTCATCGCTGGGAATTCTACGAACTCAGTTTAATGAAAGGTAAACCGGAGAGAATGTCTAATTCCCTTAGGGAAGCAGTGAAACAAATGGCAAAACCGCAGTTGTTTGATTCATTCAATTGACATAATTAAAAAGTATAAAGCTATGTGGTACATAATGGCAGCACTGACTGGAAATCAAATGAATGAAGGTGGTCTCTGACCAGCTCAGTACTGGATGTTATCTCAGCATTATTTAAATGGTTTCCTTTACCCATGTGTAAAGGATCCACATGCTCTATCTTCTTTTACACTGCAAAGTGTATCTTTAAATGGAGAGTGAAGATATACAGTAAATTCATCAGACCACATCACCATCACTAAACACATATAAATACATATAGGGAAAGTACGTGGGATCGAGTTGTAAGGCTGACTGAGTGACTGAGCTGAGTCTGGAATGCTCGCCTGGTGTTTCCAGTGTTGGCCTCCTGCTGTATTACATGGCCTCAGCTCCTTTTGTGCTGCATTAACCCATTAAATCCCACCAAAGTGGCTATTCTGTGGAGTGCCATCTACCCCAGGGTTTATTGTTATTGGCCTTTGTTCGGAACAATAGACGTAAAGGAGTTAGGACACCAATAGCACTTCCCAACTTCCCCTCACCCTTTTCTCACTTTCTGTATTCTTCTGGAGCGAATGTTCCAGGTCAATGATTCCCCGTTCTCCTTTACACACTTACGAAGTCATAATATCAGCTCTCGCCTCTAAATCACAATAAATTTTACTGATTCAACAATAATAATAATAATAATAATAATAGTTTTAAATATATTATATTTCAAACATAAATATTAATTTAATTGATTATAACTTTTAAAATAATATTTATTAGTAATGACAATGATAAAAAACAAAACAACAATAACATTAATAATAATGGTAGTAATAATAATCACCATCATTATCATCATTGCCTGTATGCTTTTGTTTTGTCTGTTATTATTATTATTATTATTATTATTATTATTACAGCATCACATCTTTTACACTGCATAAATGAGACCTTAATAATAATAATAGTAGTTATAATAAGTTCTACTAATAAGTTTTGCATTTGCATTGTTTATGTTTATATAATAATAATCATCATCATCATCATCATTGTTATGTGCAAATAACCATCATGTTGTCTCCTTAATATTTTCAGCATTGTAAGTTTAGTCTCCACCTTAAAAACTCCACATCAAGTATTCAGCCTCTGATTGGTCGACAGCATCTTTGGCTTTTCTCTGGTCCCGCCTCCTTACCATTACCTGTACCTGTTTCTGCTTTATGTGCTTATTAAAAGACACACTGACAGTCTAAGGTTATCTTATTTATTTATTATTTTTCTTATTTTACATCCTCCTCCATCTTATCATAATTCTGTGTTTTGGTATTGTCCGCCATTTGTCCGTGTTCTTACATATGCTACATGCTCTGGCACCTGTTCCTAGAAAACTCCAAATAAACACATTCATCACTTGCAGCCTGTCTATTACTGTTTTATTACTATTTGGTAGAGAAAAAAACAGTATGTGGTGAAGGTGACAATGTGGAACATTACAAAAACAAATGCAAGACCTGTAAAATGAAAGCCTGCATCTATATCCACTCAGCCCCCTAGCAGCCGCTCCAGCTCATTCAGAAACCCCAGAGGTCAAACTCTGGACCAAAAACCAAAAACTGGAGCTACATGTTAAGCAAAAAATTACTACATTTACTCAGTGTTAATTATTTTAATCTGCTTTTTTTGTCTCAGTGTCTTGTTCGTGCATATATAGGAGCAAGTGAACTGAGCCAAAGAGTTTCCCACGCTCCATCAGTGCCGTGGTCACGCTCTGCCCCTTTGCCCTGCCTAGCCATCTGTCTGGATCTTAGTGTCTGTCTGGAGGAGCAAGTGTCAGCTGCAGCCAACATTCTTATAGTGAACCCACTGGGACAAGATCCACCAGCACTGTACAAGATCACTCACAGTTCACAATTTCTGCACTGTATTCAGAAGCAGACTCTTAATTATGCCATACTTTAGTTAAACTTTAAATATATATACATATTTTAACTGCTTGCAGTTCATGTCACTGTGACACACATGTCACTGGTTTTCTTCTATCTATGCTTTTATGCTTTTTACCTTTTTACATATCATTGATATCAGATCAAAAGCTCATACCTTCTTTATTTCCTTTGAAATCTATTGCATTTTTCATAGCTGGTCATTGTTTGAAAGTCTCTCTCTCTCTCTCTCTCTCTCTATATATATATATATATATATATATATATATATATATATATATATATATATATATATATATATATATATATATATATATAAAGTAACTTGAGTAACTTGAAATGAATCTTACTTCATTAGTATGAATTAAAAGAACTTTTTTCTTTCTTTTGAAAAGCA
This sequence comes from Pygocentrus nattereri, assembly GCF_015220715.1. NCBI lineage: Eukaryota > Metazoa > Chordata > Actinopteri > Characiformes > Serrasalmidae > Pygocentrus > Pygocentrus nattereri. The sequence continues at coordinate 21,552,992 of NC_051227.1, read as the reverse complement.
TTTTGTAGGTACAAAGTTTTATTCTTTCTCTTATTTGTGTTTGGCACCCTGGGCAAGTTACACATTTTATTGATTTTATAAATAAAAATGAGTTAAAAGATCCTCTACAGAGAACACACTGAAATATAACATTATTCTGAAACTTTTTATGTACAATTGTGGACAAATAAAACAGTAAATATAAAATATGCCATAACTTTTGCACAGATCACATTTTATGTCCTCAGTCTCTCCCAGTCTTGGTCTTGGCTGTAAACTAATATTATGCTAATAATAACTAATAACTGCTTTGGTTAATTAAGAATCAGTATAATCTGCAAAAGCTTTAACAAGGGCACCGTCCATAGTCCTTCAATAAACACTGTGGCCAAAAGCCATTAAAAGAAATATTGTGGTCATTACAAGGTGCTTTTTATATTTTATTATTATATGTGTGTGTGTGTGTGTGTGTGTGTGTGTGTGTGTGTGTGTGTGTGTGCGTACGTGTGTGTGTGTGTGTGTGCGTGTGTGTCTGCGTGTGTGGATACATACTTTATATTACTATTTTATAGGTTAAATAAAAACATACTTTACTTTCAATGTAAGTGAGTGGAACCAGACTTTTTTCCAAAGTAATTTTGGGCTGTTTGTTTATTTGCACACAGTGTAAAGACCATCAAGCATTTTCAAATTATGTCAAACACTGAAAAATACAAGGTTTTGTATACATCTATATATATATATATATATATATATATATATATATATATATATGTATATATATATATAATTTCAGTAGTATAGTATACAGACAAAAGTATGGTAATATACCTATAAAAACGCAAAATGTGCTGTTTTTATTGTAAAGTTTAAAATGCTTTTAGAATAATATAAATGAGATATAAATGCAAGTACAAAATGTAATTTGTTTAACAGTCAGGAAAATAATGTGTATATATTTGAATGATTTGAATAAAAGACAAAAAATAAATTACACAGACCAAGATACAAAAATGAGATACAAAGGAAATACTATGCACCATCATCCCTAACACTTCACCTTTAAAGAATCTTATGTCTAAAGAATCTCTGGACATCAGATTTTTAGCTCATTACAAACCACAAAACACTCGCAAGAACAAAGATGCAAAAAAAGCCAAATATATAATATATGCTACATTAAGAAATGGTGAACTGGTGGGACAGAGAGCAGAAGCATATTGCCTGGCCATGCAACTTACCTTAGTCATTTCTGTCCTATATAAATATATCAGAACAAAATGTTGTATCTCCAAAAAAGTAGCTTTACAGCAGAAGACATTAATAGTATTTTCTTTTAATATAAGTTCATTTAGATTTAATTCCGTAGCATTTTGGATCATTTCTATTGCTCCATTTTCACAGAGTGTAAAAGTCAGCTGTGATTTTCAAAAACTGTACAAAATAAAAAACAAGAAATTTGGAAAAAAAGGTGAAATAATATATAAATGACTAAGGTCAGTGACACAGTCATGTGACACACTCCTCCTGTCTGTCCCACTGTTTGTCCTCCACCATGAGCCCTGCTTCTCGAAATGAAATCCTCTACACTGCCTTCCCTCAGAGTGTGTGACACTGCCCGGCTGAGAGCATGAGAAAGAAGCCCCCTCAATAGCAGAACCCTCATACTTGGCTAGTAACCATGGCAGCAGCTGCCCGCTCTCCCTGCCCTGCTTACCTCTGGGCGGCCGCGGGTCGCTCCCTCACTGAAAAGGGGCCACGCCTCACTTTCTTCCTGCTGACCGAACTTGCCTTTCCCTCAAAGGGGCCGATGCGGGGGGTCACTCAGTGGACTAGACCTGCTCAGCCGGTCCACGGAGCGTAGCAGCCCTGGGGGTAACCCCATGCTCTCGGAGCACAGCACCAGCACAGACTGCAGGGAGGGGGACATCAGAGATGAGGATTTGAGGAAAAAAGCGGCCTCGTCCAATTTGGCCATTGTGCCTGTTCACTTCATTGATCGGGTGAATATATCGAACCTCCTGCCGGTGCATGTGTGAAATGGATAGCTTAGCAAGCATTTTTTTTAATCAAGCTCTGGGTTGTGGGCCAACTCTCTCTCTCTCTCTTTTACTTAACTGCTACTCTCTCGCTCTTTCTGTCTCATTCTCCCTGTCTCCCTTTCTCGCTCATCCTCACTACCTTTCCCTCACGCTCTTCCTTCTGGTCGCTGATGGTGCATCTGGATAAGCATGCTGAATTTCTACAGAGCTGCAACATTGAGTTTATCTTCAAGATCGACTGACATGATTTAATGTCATATATCTTCCATTCTAATGCATTTTTTGCATAATGTAACATTTTCTCTCTTTTCAGTTTGGATGAACTGCTGAAGGAAATTTAAAGTGATTAAATCAAAATTACTGGACATATGTTTCAGACAATTCTATGATGGCACTTAGGCTTATTTTGTTAAAATTAGGTATAGTTATGTTTGTTTACATTGTGTGGTCACCTAATGCTCTTTCATGAGGTGAGTATTTTGTTGTATTTTTCAGATTTACTGCATTCTCTGCTCTTTCTGTAATTATTCTGTAATTATACTGTAAGTATACTGTAATCTGCAATTTATATTTACTATACATATTACATGTACATTATACAAATGTCATCTTTGCCTAACAAATGTTGCAAGCAAATTGCAAATTTAGCATGAATTTAGTGATTTAATAAATCTGTATCATTATTACAGTAAGTGTATTCTTGGTCTGTTGTCATTCCTTCGTATTTTTATTAATTGACAGTATTTGTAAAGCTGTAATGTTGTAAGTAAGATGATACCATGTGCACGATCCTAAAAGTGGCTTTCATTCTTGAAGCTCAGTGGAAATATCCCCATTGGCTTGGTGTGTGTGTTTTTTTTCCCTCTACACTGTTGCCATGCAAAATTTAGCAGAGTAAAGAACAGAAAGTGACCGTGCTAGAAGATAGCTGGACTAATTTGCTGCCTGGATTATGGACTAATTGTAGTCAGGGATTACTACTTCTGTTAAAACAGGGATTAACGGCTTGTAATTCCTTCCCATATAATAAGAAAATTCCAAGTGATTTCTGATTGAAATCTTGAGTTTGATACAAAACAGTCACACAGCATGGATTATATCAATTGATACTCTTGTAGAAAAATAATAGAGAATTAATACATGAAGGTTCAGTGCATGAACATATTTCACTTGTGTATATCATTGCTGATTGATCGCACGTGGGATTTTTTTAATACCACATTTTTGTTGCAAATATTACCACTATAACCCGCATAATAAACCCATACACAAATATTTTCTTTATATATGCAATAGCCTCTCAATCTGAACATTCACATGCATTTGTTACATAGTGTATAAGTGTAAATATATATATATATATATATATATATACACACACACACACACACACACATACTTAAATGTCTGGTTACATGGACATAAAGTAAAGTGTGTTTTTTCCTTCTCCTGTAAAGTCAAATTGTATGTTTTATTGATTTTATGAGTAAAAGTAAGTTAAAATACTCTACAGTCACATTTCAGTGCACAATTGTTTAACTGTTTAATTTACCAGATTGAGGGAAAACAAAGAAACATACAATGTGGCATGTGCAAAAGTAAGTAAATAAATAAAATTTATGCACTAAAATTTGCTGGAAATGTCATATTTAAGTGTATTCTCTGTAGAGAATGTCCTAACATACTTTCAATTGTAAAATCAAGCAAAAGGTCATTTGAGCAGGGGTGTTCAAACTTTTGCACATGACTCCAGCTCTCTATTGTCCAGTGGAACCTCTCCTCTGAATATTTTAAGTCTAAATATTTTAATTTCCATGCTAGCCCTCTTATTCTACAGTCCCTTCGATGCCCTAAACTGACCTTCCAGATTTAGGTAGCTTGTGGGCATTTTTTGAGGGAGACGTCTGATTGGTCCAGACAGTCACAGAGGAAAACGAAGCATCAGAGACGAGAGCAGACAGACATGCGAGTGCAGTGTTTGTGTGTAGCCTGGATACACCAGCCAGTCACCATCTGTCTGACTTTCTCCTGACTGACAAATACAGCATTCAAATGCACAGGACATTTTGTTAAAAGGTTCTGTGCATGTCACAATTATATTATAAATATTTCTACTGTTTCTATGCAGCCTGTACATATCTAGGCCTTTATGTTTGCCTTAGTGAATGCTTAAGCAATGATATGAAAAAGGCAATCAGACAACACAAAGGCGTTAGAAAAGTAGGGGTGTTACTAATCCTAAAATGAGGACAATCCAATGAGAATGTCCCTCCACTCTTGTCCTATTGGACAGGTTTAACTTCAGGCTTCTAGCTAAACAGGGAAATCCTGCTTTGTGAAATCCGCCCCGGGTCAAATAGCACATTTTGTTGATTTTATAAGTGGATAAAAAATAACATTAAAATATGAGGCCTGTGCAATGGCACATTTTACATTTTATGTTTAATTTTTTTCGAATAGGTTAAACTCAGGAAAGGGTCATATTAGAAGATGTGTTTACTCATTTTCACTTAGAAAATCATTCATATTTACCAGAGGCGTTCAAACTTTTACATATACATGATCATACTTAAAAGAACCTTTACTTCAAAATGTTCAACACAAATCCATGAATTTAATGTGTCTTAATGTGTATTAATTCTTTATGAGAATATGTTCAATAGCATTCACAATGCACAGTCATAAATTCATTATTTGCATTTTGTCACAGTCTGAAAAAAGAAGCAAAAATGTACATCTCAAAATTGGTCATTTTATAGGAGATAAAATGTAAGCTAATGTAACAAGATTTTATTCCAAGTATTTTTAAAGCACTTCTATTGATCCTTTAGTCATGAAATTTTCAATGCAAATCACAGCTGCTGTTATCAAACGATAGAACAAAAAAAAATTGTTTTTGTCTTTATATCATCTGATTATACCCACTGCCCTTCTGAACATTTCACAATAAATGGACAGACAGAAATGGTCCACTTTTACTTAGAATAAATCACATTTCATTAGCAGATGTTAAGAACATTTTCCTTCTCTTATAATATTATAAGGTTATATTCTTCTGACAGGGATGATGTATTATCAGACAAATCGAGACTGTAGCACAGACAACTATAATGCGTCAGCGTGAAGACAGCAGACAACGTGACCCAGCTAATGACTTTGACCGCACAGGCTAGAAATGCACTCTGTGATGTAATGGACATAAACTTTTTAAAGCTGTTGCAGTGTTTCTGACTCTCTGACAGGAGTCAAATATGTTCTCAAGCTTTGTCCAAATGTGTGACTCACAGTAGACAGTAAAGCCAGGAGCAGTTGTGATTTTCTTGGGGGCCGACGGTTGAGTCCACCCTATGCATTATTTATGGGGCCATCAGCGCATCAGGCTGTGCTGCAGGGGCCAGACAGAGACCGGCCTGAGGAATGATAACGCAGTCTGTCAGCCTGCACAGCCACTGTCACAGCAGCACAACAATAGATCACCTCTTTCTCTGAGGCTCTCTTGCCCATACTTTTCTCTCTCTCCTTGTCTGTGTCTCATATACTCTCTCAACCACACAGACATGAGCGACCAGCTAACAACTGTCTTAACACAAAAACTATAAACACTCAGAATATTTTCAAACACCAATATGACTTCTTGGCCAAAGTAATGTTAAATTTAGTCAATATACAGTATTGTGCAATTTTCAGAGACCACCCTTTAAAAACTGATTAAATGATTCAGAGAAAACAGGACTCCAAACATCTGACCTTGTAGACCACCAAAACTGCTAAGACCTCCTGAACAGCCCTGCAAGCTTCCGTCTTTGAGAGAGAGGAGAAAATCAAGCTCCACTATTGATTCAGATCAGAAAAAATCCAATGGTGTTTCTGTCCATCCTTCCACTGTGAGAGGACTACTCAGTGCTATGGGTCTGAAAGGATGTGTAGCTGTTAAGAAGTCTCACTGAGAAGAGGAAAGAGACAAAAAAGAACATTTGCACATCAAACAAAAAAAGCTGCTGAACTGCAATGAACTGACCACCTATGACCAATATTTTTTCTGCCTCACTCTTCCTGTCTTCCTCTGTCAGTCTCTCTCCCTCATCTCTCTCTGTCTGTCGCCCCTTTATCTCTGTCTCTCCCTCATCTCTCTCGCTGTGTCTCTCTGTCTCTCTACCTCAACTATTTCTCTCTGTCTGCAACGGGGAGCGAGGAGGCGGACGCATATGCAGAGATAAATGAGAATTACTATGGTCAAATCCAGGGTCATAGTCAAGACGGTCCAGGGTCATAGAGCCAACATGGACTGATCGAGAGGCAGACATGACAGACAAACCAGAATCCAACATACAAACAGTACAACTAGAACAGTACAAACACCACAGCAGATAACAATTCAGACAAAGACCAGCAAACACAAGGGGCAAACACAAGGCTTAAATACACAGGGTAAATGAGGGAGAGGTGGAAACACAGGTGGAGACAATCAGGGGTGGAGTCTAAACAAGGGGGCTGGATCAAAACAAACACACATGGAAGATCAAAACAAAAAGCACATGGAGTGGGAAGAGCCAATCATGATACTGTCTGTCTCTCCCTCATCTCTCTCCCTGTGTCTCTGTCTCTCCATCATCTCTCTCCCTGTCTGTCTGACTCTTCCTCATCTCTTTCTCTCTGTCGGTCTCTCCCTCATCTTTGTCTGTCACCCCTTTATCTCCGTTTCTCCCTCATCTCTCTCCCTGTGTCTCTGTCTCTCCATCATCTCTCTCCCTGTCTGTCTGACTCTTCCTCATCTCTTTCTCTCTGTCGGTCTCTCCCTCATCTCTGTCTGTCACCCCTTTATCTCCGCCTCTCCCTCATCTCTCTCCGTGTCTCTGTCTCTCCATCATCTCTCTGTCTGTCTCTCCCTCAACACTCTCTCTGTCTGTTGCCCCTATATCTCTCTGTCTCTGTCTCTCCCTCATCTCTCTCTTTGTCTCCCCTTTATATCTCTCTGTCAGTCTGTCTCTCCCTCATCTCTCTCTGTCTCTCCCTCCCTGTCTGTTACTCCTTTATCTCTCTCTGTCTCTCCCTCATATTTCTCTCTCTGTCTGTCTCCCCTTTATCTCTCTCTGTCAGTCTGTCTCCCCCTCATCTCTCTCTGTTGTCTTTCATCTCTCTCTCTCTGTGTGCCTCTGTCTGTCTCTCCCTCATATCTCTCTGCGTGTCTCTGTCTGTCTCCCCTTTATCTGTCTGTCTCTCCCTCATCTCTCTCTGACTCTCTCTCTGTCTGCCTCCCCTTTATCTCTCTGTCAGTCTGTCTCCCCCTCCTCTCTCTCTGTCTCTCTATCTCTCCCTGTCTCCCCTTTATCTCTGTCCCTCCGTCATCTCTTTCTCTCTCTCTATCTCTCCCTCATCTCTCTGTCTCACTCCCTTTTATCTCTCTCTTTCTGTCTGTCCCTCCCTCATATCTCCCTTTGTCTGTCTGTCTGCCCCTCCCTCCGCTATCTGTCTGTCTCCCCTTTATCCCTCTGTTTCTCCCTCATCTCTCTCTCTGTCTCCCCTTTATCTTTCTGTCTGTCTGTCCCTCCCTCATCTCTCTCTCTGTCTCTCCCTCATCTCTGTCTGTCTCCCCTTCAGCTCTCTTTATGTCTCCCTTTTTCTCTCTTTGTCTGTCTCCTCTTTATCCTTTTCTCTCTGTCGGTCTTCCCTTTATCTCTCTCTGTCTATCTGACTTTATCTAACATCTGGCTATAAGTCCCAAATGACTCTTTCTTTGCTATATTTTGCACTGTTGGGCTGCAGGATCCAGTATTTAAATTACAACGTAATGCACTATGTAGGGAGCGGGGAGCCATTTGATATTCAGCCCCAGCATGAGAACAGCTGGACTGATTACTGAATAAGACTCACGGTGGTAATTTGGTGACCAAAAGGTACTTATAAAGCAAAGCTTTTTGCATTAAACAGTACTGTGTTATCATGTGTTCATTGTTATATGACAAAAAGTTAAAAAAAATCATGAAATGACAGCAGTATACAGTGATAGGCAACACCATGTTCTCCTAATTTAGTACTTGGTTGCGTGGCAACAATATACCATACTCTAAAGGAACTACATTTCTTTTTTATGTTGATGATTATTAATAATAACAAATTATTTTCTGAACAATTGTGTATTTTATTATATTTCATGTTTGCTGCTGTTTATAAAAACAATAAGCCACTTGAAATTACTTTTATCACAGGGAAGGGAGTTTTGGGCACCCTTCCCTTGATAAAACTGCAGTAACCCATAGCCTCCCTTAGCTTATTGCTTTAATCTTATACCTCTGTTCTTTACAGTACAGTGAAAATTGACAAACATATCATATGACAGGCTATGCAGCGTAGAAAGTCCTTAAACCAACAAACAATTCAACTGACTGTTCCCTTCAGCTCAGATCACACCAGAGTCACAATAGGACGCTTTCACTGCGTTAGCTGAGCTAACAAAACACAATTGTATGTTTAATGACCTTAAAAGCGGCTAAATGCCCTCCATTTACATGACAAGATGGGAAATGTGACACAAACAAGTAAACAAATGAGGAACTATTCACTGTCTCCTCCACATCCATGCACACAAAGACTGAACACTGTGATGTATTATTCAAATGTGATCATTTCTACACACATAATTTATATTACATCAACTTAAGTTTACTTATGTTTAGCAGCAACTGTGCTGATGTGATGTACTGTGATGTGTAATATATTATTCATAAGACACATATTATCCTATCATGTTATTCATGTGAAAATTCTGCCCACATTTGAATAAATTTAGTTTATATCATTCCTTTCAGCTTGGACTCCTGCAGTATGTCAGTGCAGCTGTGACCCAGAGGAGCAGATTAGTGTAACAGTGAAACGTTCATGGCTGCTGAAGTCACTATGAAAAGATGTCTGAACTGATATCTGGATCACTAAATGTGAATTTATATTCAAAATCTGATTCTAAAAGCAGAAGCAAAATTCGGATTCATGTTAGGAGAAACTGATGGAGTTTAGTCTTCACATTATTTTTAATTCCCATTTTCTCTCTCTTTCCATTAACATCTCTCCTCTATTTTACTCTGTATTTCATTCTCCTCTTTTTGCCTCTTTTCCCTTTATCCCTCGCTATCTCCATCACCTTTATCTCATATTTTCTGTCTCCCTGTCATTTCTCTCTATGTCTTCCCTTTATCTTTTTTCTGTCTGCCCCCTTTCTCTCGTGCCTTTACTTCCCCTCTCTGTCTGTCTCCTCGTTTTTGTCTCTCTTTTTGCTGTCCATCTCCCCTTCATCTCTCTGTCTGTCTCCCCTTTATCTCTCTGTCTCTCTTTTCTTTTTCTCTGTCTTCCTTTTATCTCTCTCTTCCCCTCTCCGTCTCCCCTTTATCTCTTTGTCTGGTTCCCTTTTACTTTTCTCTGTCTTCCTTTTATTTATCTGTCTTCATTTTATCTCTGTCTGTCCCCCCTTAATCTTTTTTGTCTCCTCTCTCTCTCTCTCTCTCTCTCTCTCTCTGTCTGTCTGTCTCCAGTTCATCTCTGTCTCCCCTTTATCGCTTTGTCTGGTTCCCTTTTACTTTCCTCTGTCTTCCTTTTATCTCTCTCTGTGTCCATTCCCCTTTATCTCTCTGTCTCCCTTTTATTTATCTGTCTTCCTTTTATCTCTGTCTGTCCCCCCTTAATCTTTTTTGTCTCCTCTCTCTTTCTCTCTCGCTCTGTCTGTCTGTCTGTCTCCAGTTCATCTCTGTCTCCCCTTTATCACTTTGACTGGTTCCCCTTTTACTTTCCTCTGTCTTCCTTTTATCTCTCTCTGTGTCCATTCCCCTTTATCTCTCTGTCTCCCTTTTATTTATCTGTCTTCCTTTATCTCTGTCTGTCCCCCCTTAATCTTTTTTGTCTCCTCTCTCTCTCTCTTTCTCTCTCGCTCTGTCTGTCTGTCTGTCTCCAGTTCATCTCTGTCTCCCCTTTATCACTTTGTCTGGTTCCCTTTAACTTTCCTCTGTCTTCCTTTTATCTCTCTCTCTCTCTGTCCATTCCCATTTATCTCTGTCTCCCTTTTATTTATCTGTCTTTTATCTCTGTCTGTCCCCCCTTAATCTTTTTTCTGTCTCCTCTCTCTCTCTCTCTTTCTCTGTCTGTCTCCAGTTCATCTCTGTCTCCCCTTTATCGCTTTGTCTGGTTCCCTTTTACTTTCCTCTGTCTTCCTTTTATCTCTCTCTCTCTGTCCATTCCCCTTTATCTCTCTGTCTCCCTTTTATTTATCTGTCTTCCTTTTATCTCTGTCTGTCCCCCCTTAATCTTTTTTCTGTCTCCTCTCTCTCTCTTTCTCTGTCTGTCTCCCCCTTATCTCTCTCTATCTTTTTTCTGTCTCTTTTTTATCTCTGTCTGTCTGTTGTTTCCCCTTTATCTCTCTATGTCTCCCCTTTATCTCTCTCTCTCTCTCTGTCTCTGCTTTATCGCTCTCTCCCCTTTATCATTTTCTGTCTGTCTCTCTTTTAACTCTTCCACTTTGTTTCTCTCACTGACTTCTTTCTATCTCTTTTTTTCTAGATCTGTCTGCCCTTTATGTCTCCCCCCTCTCTCTCTCTCTCTCTCCCTCGTGGTCTTTTTGTGCAGCATAAGAATGTGCTTGCTTTTCATTTGAATGTCTGGTGCTCCGGGCTCTTGCAGGCAGTGTCTTAAACCACAGCAGGGTCTCTCTCTCTCTCTCTCTCTCTCTCTCTCTCTCACACTCACTCACTCACTCACTCACTCACTCACTCACTCACTCACTCACTCACTCACTCACTCACTCACTCACTCACTCACTCACAAGTTTATGTGTGAAGCTGCTCCTCTCTCACCCCTGATTTCCATCTGAATTGTTAATAAAACTGCCACCCTATTAGAGGGAATCCCTCTGACAGGGGAAAGTGAGGACAGGAGCTGTGCGATGGACTCATCCCTCTGTCCACACTATTGTAGCTCACAACAGGACCTGCCAGTGTCTTTATTAATGATAAACCTTTCCATAAACCAGGGATGTATCTCTTTATGGCCCACGGGCACAAACTTCTCTGCAACCCCTGAACTTTAACAATGATACATCAGAACTAAAACTGCATTAAAAAAGGGCATAAAAATGACTTTGTGTTCATCTGTGCTACTTTATTTTGAAAACCATTAATAGCCAATATTGAGTGTGTGTACATTGTAATAGATTTACATGCCTGAAAACAAACCTGATTTCTTCTCTTTGTCTTTTAAGCCCAATTGAATTGTGCAAAAAACAAAAAAAAAAACAGAAGGTCCTGCATGCACCTTAGTGTAAATGCTAACACCCATTTATATAGCAACAACGTTATCCCATAACTCAGTAATGATTAAAATAAACCCAGGGGGCCTGAGAACAGAGAATGTTCCTTTTTCACTATATTCATTTGTTCATATTCAGTAGCGATTCATTTAGTAATGTTTGCATCTACATTGGATTGTCTCAAGCCCCTACAGGCCTTGTGGTCTGAGGCTCCCAGTGAGGCCCCTGGCTGTCAGAGGCTTCTGGGATCTTGGCCCCACTGGCTAGCCAGCAATTTATCCCTGTACAACCCAACTGCCTGTTTCTCCTTTCACAACATCCACTTAAATCAATGTATGTGTACATATACATATATACACACTGATGTTGGACAAGAAGGCCTGGCTCGCAGTCTTCGCTCTAATTAATCCCAAAGGTGTTCCATTGGGTTGAGGTCAGGACTCTGTGCAAGCCAGTCAAGTTCCTTGCTTTGTGCACTGGTGCATAGTCATGTTGGAACAGGAAGGGGCCATTCCCAAACTGTTCCCACAAAGTTGGGAGCATGAAATTGTCCAAAATCTCTTGATGCTGACTCATCCATCGGATTGCCAGAGAGAGAAGCATGATTTGTCACTCCAGAGAACACGTCTCCACTGCTCTAGAGTCCAGTGGCGGTGCTTTACACCACTGCATTTGACGCTTAGCATTGCACTTGGTGATGTAAGGCTTGGATGCAGCTGCTCAGCCATGGAAACCCATTCCATGAAGTTCTCTACAGTGTTCTTGAGCTAATCTGAGGGCCACATGAAGTTTGGAGGTCTGTAGTGATTGACTCTGCAGAAAGTTGGTGACCTCTTTGCACTATGCGCCTCAGCATCCCTGACCCCATTCTGTCATTTTATGTGGCCTACAACTTCATGGCTGAGTTGCTGTCATTCCCAGTCGCTTCCACTTTGTTATAATACCGTTGACAGTTGACTGTAGAATGTTTAGTAGGGAGGAAATTTCACAACTGGACTTGTTGCACAGGTAACATCCTATCACGGTACCATGCTGGAATTCACTGAGCTCCTGAGAGAGACCCATTCTTTCACAAATGTTTGTAGAAGCAGTCTGCAGGCCTAGGTGCTTGGTTTTTATAAACCTGTGTAAAAGGAAGTGACTGGAAAACCTGAATTCAATGATTTGGATGGGTGTGAATATCGTTGTGTATATATATATATATATATATATATATATATATATATATATATATATATATATATATATATATGTAAATATGACCCCAATTCCAATGAATTTGGGACGTTGTGTAAACCATAAATAAAAACAGAATATGATGCTTTGCAAATCCTTTTCAACCTATATTCAGTTGAATACACTACAAAGACAAGATATTTAATGTTCAAACGGATAAACTTTATTGTTTTTTGCAAATATTCACTCATTTTGAATTTGATGCCTGCAACACGTTCCAAAGAAGTTGGGACAGGGGCATGTTTACCACTGTGTTACATCATCTTTCCTTTTAACAACACTCAATAAGCGTTTGGGAACTGAGGACACTAATTGTTGAAGCTTTGTAGGTGGAATTCTATCCCATTCTTGCTTGATGTACAACTTCAGTTGTTCAACAGTCCGGGGTCTCCGTTGTCGCATTTTGCGCTTCATAATGCGCCACACATTTTCAATGAGAAACAGGTCTGGACTGCAGGCAGGCCAGTCTAGTACCCGCACTCTTTTACCATGAAGCCACGCTGTTGTAACACGTGTGGAATGTGCAGAGTTTTAACTTGCACTTGTAGATGGAGCGACGAACTGTGTTCACTGACAGTGGTTTTCTGAAGTGTTCCTGAGCCCGTGTGGTTAATATCCATTACAGAATGATGTCGGTTTTTAATGCAGTGCCGCCTGAGGGATCGAAGGTCATGGGCATTCAATGTTGTTTTTCTGCCTTGCCGCTTACTTGCAGAGATTTCTCCAGATTCTCTGAATCTTTTGATGATATTATGGACTGTAGATGATGAAATCCCTAAATTCCTTGCAGTTGCATGTTGAGAAACATTGTTCTTAAACTGTTGGACTATTTGCTCATGCAGTTGTTCACAAAGTGGTGAACCTCGCCCGGTCCTTGCTTGTGAACGACTGAGCCTTTCAGGGATGCTCCCTTTATATCCAATCATGACACTCACCTGTTTCCAATTAACCTGTTCATCTGTGGAATGTTCCAAACAGGTGTTTTTTGAGCATTCCTCAACTTTCCCAGTCTTTTGTTGCCCCTGCCCCAACTTCTTTGGAACGTGTTGCAGGCATCAAATTCAAAATGAGTAAATATTTGCAAAAAACAATAAAGTTTATCTGTTTGAACATTAAATCTTGTCTTTGTAGTGTATTCAATTAAATATAGGTTTAAAAGGATTTGCAAATCATCATATTCTGTTTTTATTTATGTTTTACATAAATTCCAACTTCATTGGAATTGGGGTTATATATATATATATATGGCCAAGCGAAAAACTCAGTCATCTTTAAGCTCAGTTGTCTTATTAAAAGGACAGCAAAGTGACCATCTTGCCAATTTGTTAAAAGAAACTTGAATGAACATTACGCTTAGTTATTAAATGAAGTCCATAGCAGAGAATGCCTCTACTTCAGTTCAATTAGCATAATTAACTCTCTTATAGCTTACTGAAACATCCTTCCAAAAAGCTGATTCTAAACAAATCAATATTACATTTGTTTTTGCCAAAGTTTTTTTTATGATTCAAAATTTATAAGAAGTTATGTTCCTCTGCAGTTTGCCAGAAAGAAAATGCTTTACATTTTCTGCCAGTCAGAAGCGCAGACTCAAGCTCTTCAATGTGGACTGTAAAACTAATGTGAATGTAATTTAGAATGTATTGCTAATTAATACATAATCATTTAGTAATTACATATATTATAACATTTTAATAGTAGTTCATAGTAATGACTTCTAAGGGTTAATATAAGACTAATTTAGTAACAACTACAAATTATTTGGTAAGTATTACAAAATTAATACACCTGTTACGTTCCCCTAAAATTATGGTTCTTTAGTTAAAGTAATAGTTATACCAAGAACTACAAAAACACTCAAAGAAATTTGAAAGCATAAATAATTCTTTGTAGGGTTAAACTGTTCTTCTCCAAGATGGAAAACTATGAATCATTTTTGATAGAAACTTTTTTAAATGGTTTAACTTTGCACCTAAAAACATTCCACTATTGTAAGAAGATACAGAATCTTTTTGTGGTACTTCATAGAACACTTTTTTTTAAAACTGTACACCCTTAAAATGGTTCTTTAAGAGTTCTGTAGAAAAGGCAATGTTTATCTATATAAACAGGAACACCCACAGAACCATCTGAAATTCCTAAAAAATGTAATACTCAAATATATGTCAAGTCCACCAACGTCCGGCATCTACAACAAAAAGAAATGCTCACAGTTAAAATACTTGTCTATTAGAGGGAAATAAATTTTTTTTTTTATTAAATGGCTCTTTTGAGCAAGTAAAAATTTGTCTGCAGGTCAGTTGCCGCCAAGGGAGCAATTCAAAAACGCTCAGTCAAAAGGACACAAAAGTGACCACTTTGCCAATATACAGGAATGTATACAGGCCAAAGGAAACAAAGAAATCTCTTCGGCTGATATTCGCTAATTGCCTCCTGACTGGGCAGGTCAGTAGGCTGATTGCGACGGGCAAAACACACGTGTCGTGTGACCCTGACACACTTTCCCTTGGCCTCGCTTCTGCCTTCTTCTCCAGCACCCCCCAAACCCCCCCCCGCCCCCAAACACACACCAGCCACAGACAGCAGGGGTCATCAGGTTTGACAACAATAGAGTGACAGACAGGGACTTCCCTCTTTCTAATGATGTCACAGCTGCATGCTGACCAATGAAAAGAGGTCGAATAAGGATCAGGATGTTGAGTCAGACAGTGATGGGGGGGATGGGGTGGGGAGCAAAGCGGCAAAATAACCTGCAGCTATCATCTCTGGACAAAGCAGTCTTCTCTATCTGTGTGTTCAGCTTAGTCTGAAAACTGAACTGCCTGTAAAAAAACAGAAACACGTCTCCTGTAAAGTTCTTGAAATAATGAACATTATGCGCAGTTATAAGGTACACAGCAGAAAACGCCTCTACTTCAGTTAGTTTAGTATAATTAATTTTTACTCTTGGTTATTAAAATTCAAATTTGATGGAACGTTATTGTCGTTCACAGTTTTGCAAAAAGAAAAAGGATCCTTTTCTTGTCTGCCATGTTTCTGAAAACTTTACAATTTGGACTGTAAATTTAATATAAATGTAATTTAGTATGTGAGTTAAATTCATATGTAACTACTATGTAATTATGCATATTATTACATTTGAACAGCACAGTAAAACAACTAATAACTCAAGCCAGTAGTTGATAGTAGTGACGTCTAATGGTTGATCTAAGACTCATTATTCACTACAACTATTAACTATTTTTGGTAACTGTTATGAAACTAATACACCCTTAAAACTATTCCTCAAAGGTTTTTGTTAAAGTATATGGTTATATATAAAACTACAGAACCATAAATACTCATAGAACCATTTGAAAACTTAAATTGTTCTTCTCTAAGATAGAAAACTATGTTGTAAATATTTTTATAGAAACATTTTTTAAATGGTTTAACTTGGCACCAAAAAGCTTTACATTATTGTAAGAGCATACATGCTCAAAACGGTTCTTTAAGAGTTCTTTAGTAAAAGCAAAGTTTATCTACCATAAACACTCTAAAACCATCTGAAAGCATAAATGGTTCTTCTCTAAGTTTTCATTCATAAAGAACTTTTTTTGGTTCTATATGGCACTCAAAAGGCTTTGCTGTTGTTAAAAGCCACAGAACCATAGCTCCATACTGGACCTTCTTGCTAAAAGTATATGTATAACTTTCAAATGATTCTTCAAGGGTTTTTTAGTAAAGTCAATGGTTATCTGTAGAAGCATAAACAATCAACGAACCATATGAAAGCATAAATGATTTTAATGTCTCAAAGTTTTCATTGATAAAAAACTGTTCTGGTTCCAAATAGCATCCCAAAGGTTATGCTTTTGTTAGAAGCCATAGAACCTTAGCATGATATCGAACCTTTTTTGCTAAGAGTATATGTATACCCGTAAAATGGTTCTTCAAGGGTTTTTAGTGAAGTCAATGAGTATGTATAGAGAAGCATGAACACTCAAAGACCCATTTAAAAGCATAAATGTTCTTTAAATGGCTAAATGGCTCTTTTCCAACATGTTGCATACTGTCCTATAAAATGGTTCTACATAGCACCCAAAGGATTAAACTCTTGTTACAAGTCATGGAACCTTTTTGGATACTATGTAGAGTTTAGAGTTTAGAATCTAGTCAGTCTTAGGGAATAAATATGCCTTTGGCGTTTAAAGGGTTAAGCCACTGTTACCCTTAAAAAGTGTGAAATTAAGAAAATATGGCCTCTATGGTGGCACTGTCAGTACTGGTTACAACTGACTCTCCATATTTACTTGTTTCCTTGACATGTATACTCGTTGTAAAAGAGAAAAGGAAGAAAAGAAAAGAGAAAAAAAGGCCCGGTTTCCATCTGTGCTGATGTAACCGTGTGGATTTGTGATTAGGATGGTGGTAATGTCAAATATGAAATGAATTAAGTGGAAATCCAGCAGATCAGAAGCACATCTGTCCCCGTTCGGCAGAGTGCTGGCCTTGAGCGGAGAGCACTGGCTCTGCAGCGGTGGCACGGCTGCCAGCTACCCAAACACAGAAGAAGAGCATGACATCAGCGCTCTGTCATTTGGAGGATCTATTCAAGGATTACAGTAGGGCTTCAGCGGTGGCCTGGAGGAGACGTATTCCTCTGAAACTCTAGCTCTGTGTTTTCTCTTCCTCTTTTTTAACCCAGTATTGATGGCTGGGGCCAGCTTAAGACAGCGTGGTTGTCATTACGCACGGCTCTTCTTACAGCCCGCATTGGGGCTTCAAAACCTCGGGTACTGAGTCTGTACACTGACACATTACAGGCACTTTAAACCAGATGATCTGGTCACATGAGAGTGCTGGACATTACTAAAACAGTAGAAAACACCTGTATATCATCACTGTCGGAGCATCTCCAAAACAGTAGCTTTGCAAGAGAAGGAAAACGTCAATAAGTTATAAAACATAATGGAAGTTTATTCATATTTTCATTTTGGACCATTGCCTTTAGGTCTATTCATCATGAAATTTTAACACAATGCAAAGGGTAACTGTGGTTTTCAAATTATGCAAAAAAAAAGATGGAGATACAAGGGTTTGCACCAACAGTGATGACAAGCTATATTTATTCCACATATGAGTGAAAAAGGTGAGTATTTAACCTAAACCAATACTCAATTTAAATCATTGTTACTGAGGTAAAATAATAACTCAAGAAAAAGTACCTTTCTAAAGAAAATTCAAGTAGAAGAAAACAAATAACAGCTCAAAAAAAAAACTCCCAGTAACATAAAGAACTGTAGTGGTACATGATCTGTAGTTTGTTAGGCTCTATTCTTCTCTTGATGATTCATTTTTGGTATAAAGTTCTATTTGGCACCCAAAAAGTTCTGATATTGTTAGAAGCCACAGAACCTTAGTATGATATTGATCCTTTCTCGCTAATAGCTTATACACACACTTAAAATGGTCCACCAGCTCAAATGGTTCTAACAAGTAACTGCTCAAGACCTGCAGTGGTACATGTGTGTTGGGCTTTATTCTTCTCTTGATGATTTACTTTTGGTTTAAAATAAAATGATAAACCTCAAACATCATCAAGGTGACCAGTCATATCCATCCATCCGTCCATCCATGTCCATCCACTACCATAAAGCAGTTGTCACCAACATGGCAGAATTCAAACACAAAAAAATGGAAATTAACTGTAAAAATGACTTATTACTTATTACTATACTGAATAAAACAGCTCAATTGCTTGTTACCACATTAAGCATCTTTTAGGTTGAGGTGATGAGACATTCTTTACAGTATAGTATTGAAATATTTACATTTGAAGTGTAACTGATTATAAAATTAGTACTTGATAAATGAAAACGTTATTATTTGAAAATGACTTACTGATTTATAAATTAATCATTATTTTACACGCAACTGAGTATCTGGTTGCTACTCAGCTGTTTTTCTGAGAAACAGGAACAACAGTTTCCTTACTTGATTGCAGGTCTTTTACTTTCTATTTGCCCTTCATATCGCTTTAATTGGCTTTGGAAATTTGGAACACTTTGCCAAATAATGTATTTAATTAGTTAGTCCAAATCAGTTAAAACATGTTTTGGAGGGCCATCCACATTAGTTTGTAGAGGTTAAGAAGCTGTTAAAATGTACATACATAGAATATGTGTAATGCAATATACATAGAATTTTTGTTATTTTCTTTATGTGCTGTGGGGCTCAGCTCCCATCCCATCTGTCTCACTGAGCTGTAAGTATTATAAATAGGTAAACCTTCAGTGCTTAAATAGGGCTCCAGTGCCATGAGCAGTGTTCTAATTTTTACCATATACAAAGTACTAACTTATTCATGCTGACCTAACAACATTATATCACTGTAGACTTTAGCAGTAATGACTCAAATACACAGGCTATTCTGACACTCAACAAAGTCATAATAGACGGTTGTATTCTGACAGAAAAACACCGGTGATTTTGATCACATGAAAAATAATATTGGTTGATAGTTGCTAGAAATGTCTTAATATGTCTTAGAAAGATTAGTAAATTAACTGTAGTCATTAATATTTACTTTGTCCTTTTTTGTTTTTAGTTTAATTTTAATTTTTCAATATGTGGACTGCTTTATCATTGTACAATTGGTAAAGCTTCAGACCTTTAAGGTTTATAATGTTATTTTAACTCTTTAAATTGTGAAGGCCTCAAAGTACACACCTTTCTATAAACTAAGAATCTATAAACTACTAGAACTACTATAAAGTACTAGAATAATGATTTTAAAAGGTTAAACTAAAAAGAGAAGAACTAGTGAACTTGCCCATTAATATCATAAACCACACTTTTTGATTTCATAGCCTTCATGCAGAGTCAGACAACTATAAACTACTAGAACAGTTATTTTAAGAGGTTAAACCAAAAAGAGAAGAACTATATATATATATATATATATATATATATATATATATATATATATATATATATATATATATATATAGTGAACTAGCCCAATAATATCATAATCCACACTTTTGGATTTGATAGCCTTCATGCAGAGTCAGACTAATCAATACCAGAGAGCACACAACTCATTATTTTATACACTAGGCTTTCGCCCACAGCTGAAAACCCTCTATGAACAAGAACAACAGGCAATATTAGCTTTTCTCTTGCTATCTCCCTTCTTATTGCTTTTAAAAACTGGTCTTGAAAGGCTGTGAAAACTCTGAAGAGTTCTTCAGAGTTCCTTTTTCCTTAGTCTAACACTGGACATTGTACTCTTGGTGCCTCCTTTTGGTCTGAAAAATACTTGAGATTCTTTTTCTGCACTTCAGTACTCACCACGATGGCATTAGGATAGTTAAGGTGGTATTCATATATCTACAATACATATTATATCTGTAATATATTTCACAATATTATACTACTATGTTGCAATCACAGGCAATGACAAGAAATAAGATGGCTCTCAGAAAAAAAGGTTCTATATAGTATCAAAAGATTATTTGCCTTGTAAAAATAGTGGAACCCTTTTTTTGATGTATAGAATGATTTGAAATGGTTCTTTAAACAATATAAAACAGGCAAAGAACCACTCAACCATGCAAAGAACCATGTGAGCATTCAATTGGTTCTTTTTTAAAGGTGCACTCAACAACAGCATTGACTTCCTGCAGGTCGTTTTTGTAGAGTTAATATTCTAATCACAGCTCTATTATTTAATCATTTATATATTCTCAACAATGTAGTTGCACCACTACATGCCAGCATAAGCTGAAAACTTCATTCTGACTTTTCATACATCCATCCAGCTGATTTAACGGCAATGTCAAAATGAAACTGGACAGAGAGCAGATGGCAATTCCTCACAATGGCAAGATTGTATCACTTTTCCTTACAGTTATCACTGGTAACACCGATAAAATAACATAGAAATGAGTAACTCTGTTTGTATGCTTACAAAAACAAATTCCCTCAGCCTGAAAGGACATAATAGGAGAACGCGGAGCATGTTTCCTGTGGAAATCAATGAAGTACCGTAGGCACACTGACAGAGTGCTTGCTCTTGTCAAGTCATTTCCCCAAACAACTGTCCAGTGAGGTTAGACAAACTTTCAAATTTCCATGCTTTTCTTTGGGCTTGACATATTAACTGCAATCGACAGCCAAAGGAAGTCAGCAGTAGCTTTCCAATATAGTATCAGTATGAAATACTCTTTACTTTGAAATACCCTTTACCCTTTCTTCTTTCAGCTTCTGTGATTTGCTTTGCTAATCACTATTATTACTATTCGATTTTAAAGAAATTAGTAGTAGTCTGTCTAAATGTGTACTGCAATAAACTACAGCACCATTTTGAGCAACAGACGTGGTCACAAGACAACTGTTTGATGTATTTAGACTGTAATGACACTTAATCAAATATTATAATCATTATAAGAATTTGAATGACAGTTTTAATCTGCACAAATCCCAAGTGAAGTCCACTTAACTTTGCCTGATCCACACTTGACCTCACATTCAAAAGCACGGGATCCGAGGCTAAACACTCCAGAGCAGGCCAGCCTGTTTCATTCCCTCCTTTCCTTCAAACTGCATTCTAGGTTGGGGCATGATTTACAGAATTCTTGCTTATTGTTACTATTGGAAAAGTTTCAGGAATGTTTATAGTTATCGTATTCCAAAAACTATTTTTACTGCACGAAAAACAAGAAGCCACAGCTTTTATTAATTCAGTTTGTTGTAAAACTTCACTGTACATGTTTTATAAAAAAGGTTGACTGATAAGGCTTATAAGACACAGTTTTGTTATTGTTTATCAAGCCTGAAATCGTTCATGAACAATATGTAGCAGCAAATGACACAATGTAGGTAGATATTCTGACAATTCATATTATATCTTATACATGTATAATGTGCATTATTTATTAACATGTACTGCCATAATTTTTATAGATCAAACCATGAAAACATTTGGAAGGTTACTAATAAATCATTTCAAATTTTCTAAAGCGGTCGCTGCTTTAAGGAAAGTATAACAACGCTTGGTTTAACGTGTTTTTTTAAGTGTTATTCATTTCTACTGACTACACACACAATCAAAGGAAAACTTTCCTAAAGCTCTTGATAATCTGATGACATTTAAACGCATACAAATCAAGCATAAGGAAAAAAAGTCATGGGTACAAAGCGGTGTTTTCAGTCGAAAAAAAAAAGAAGCAAACTCCTAAGCTGTCATACTAGGCCATGAACCTTAACTTGTGTGGAGCCGTAGCACAAAGCTGTCTTTTCACCCTGACTCTGGCTCCGTTCAGCAGATAAGGCTTGAGAGAGTTTGTTTACAGAGTGCAGAAAGACAGTCCAGGCAGGGGCTCATTAATCAAATAATCCACATTACAGCACCAAAGAACAAAGGAGAAGATTCATAGAACATCTGTTAGTCCTGCGTGTGTTCCTGTACACATGCACTGGCCTTTTTGTCTTGCCTTACTTAAGATAAGCAGCTGAGTGAACAGAGAAGAGGATTCCACTTACCTTAGCCGAGCGACTGCTGAACTCTGCCGAGGGAGAATAAGCACTCTCGCTCGTCCTGCTTAGAGTTTTTCAAACTGTTCTGTAGACTGTGAAGAAAGTTCAGAATTGAAACAAACCCCCCTAACAACCCCCCCCACCCCAAACTACTTGCGCAGACACCCCCACCGCACCAGCACCACTGTCTTTCTCCTCATCCACGAGGGGGAATCGCTTTAAGCAGCCGTCAGGCTCAACACCGGCTTCAGCACTGTGCAGCTGTACTGCTTCCCCGTCCTCTTCTCCAATGAGATTCCTTAAGCCTCTACCACATGATATGGGCCAAAAAAAAAGAGAGAGAAAAAAACAGAAAGAGCGAGCCAGCAGTGAGGGAAGAGAGAGAAGAAAAAGATCCGGCTAGAGCGAAGGTTGTAAAACTATGGTGGAAGGCCTGTCCACCTGAGTTTCAGGTTTAGGCTTTTCAGCACTCCTTTGCTCCTCTGTTGTAGTTTATGGAGGCAGCACAGCAGAGAAGAGAGAAAAAGAGACAGAGGGAGGGGGGTGAGGCGTAAGGAAAGTGCGCATAATCCTCACCCTGCAGAAACTTCCTCCTGCTCCAATAAGAGCCGCTACCCCTCGTCCAAGTGCTGGAATGCAAAGGCCAGGCTTTCGGAGGCCCAGCCAGACAAGCTCCAAGCCACTGTCAACTTAGGTTTAGTAAGAACTGTGTGTACGTCATTCTCTGTGTTTCTGAATATACAGTACTGAGACCTTCATTTGTTTCATTTCCAGGCAAAGCAGCCTTGAAGTACACGTTATTTATTTTTTAAGAAGAAAATATACATATTTAAGAGAAGCGTACACAAAAGGTTTAACAACTAAATATAATATCTGTGATGACAGTTTTTCAAAGAAATGGGCAGGGATATTTTTCAGACCTAAGTTCAGACATTGGACAGAAACACTGGATTTTTTCAGATCTAAAGCAAAAGTGGAGCTTAATTTGCTCCTCTCTCTCAAAGATGAAAGTTCTGTTTATTTGATGGTAACAGGTTTTGTGGTCTACCAGGTCTTGCACAGTTGTTAAGAGTCCCTTCCACTCATCTTTTTAGATCTTTTTAAACTCCACTTTTGGAAACTCTTCACTTATTTTCCTTTGTCTTTCCTCTTCCTCAAGAAAGCACTAGCTCAACCTAATAAGCATTGTAAGCAGCTGCTTTGAGCCTCCTAACTACTTCTGGGTTATTATTGTACCATTATGTTATCTAAGATGTTTGAGTTAGGGGAAAAAAGCAACAGGTTATTCATGTCTTGCAAAAGACTGTACACATCTGTAGCCAAAAAGCAGAGAAGATGAGAAGAAAACAATGGGCCTCATTAACCAACTCATTAACTGTTAATAAGAATGAATTTCTTCTTAAAACCTGCTTATGAAGTTTTCAAAAAGATTCTGACATTCATCAATATTTTCTTATTCGGGATTTGTTCTTAGGCAAGAACAGAATCTACACACACTGAAGAGCACAAAGCCATAAAGAGTTATGCAGTTTAAGAATGCTCCATGAATCTGATGTAGACTCTTTCTTAGGACCTTTCTCAAGAACACATTTAAGGCAACACTTAGGAAGATACTGAAGAATGTTTTATATTCATAAAGAACAGCCAATTACGTGAAACATGAGGAAGAGTTGCCAAAGAAGGAAAAAGAAATCATAGCTAAACAGGTAGAAAGTAAAACATGTATACCAATAAAGTAGCAACACTGTCGCCACTGCCACCAGGGTTAGACTGAACTAAGCTTAAAGTTAGCTTGGTAAGCAAACTGTTGTGAGACAGACCCCTGAATGAGAATCTTATCTCTAATTCAAATGGTAAGTTATTACAATCCCAAAGAAGCATTCAATCATCAGCAACACGCAATTACTTGGTTGTAAATTTTGATTATTAAGACAGGTTTGTGAGTTTGGACCACACCCAAAACTGTGGACAGAGGAGAAATTCTGAGAAGCTTGGACAGGAGTTCTGGGGCAGCTTGCTGAGATCGAGGAAGCCGGACTCCCTTAATGTTCAGCAAAGACAGCAGTAATGGAAAAGTGGGAGTATAGGGGGGATGCAAAGTTTTTGTCAAGGAAAACTGAAAGGAGAGGTTTGAATTTATATGGTGAAGAATGTATAAGGGTCTCATTTCTTGGTGTGTTCCCTCTCCCAAAATTATTTCATAACTTTATTTGTGGTAGTTATTGTTACAAGTCCCCATCAAATGTTATAGAACATCAGCTAGCAAAATTGAAGGCCCCCCAGAAATCCTGCTTAGGGCCCTAAAAAAGCTAGATACTCCCCTGTCTAATCTCCTCAAAAATATCTCCTGACTGTTTTGACTGGAAATTAAACAAATGAAGAACAGTCTCTGACTGCACAGCACTGCATGTGTCTGTTTGAAACTACATTAATACTTAAGTGTAGCCACAGTAACATAAAAAAATCCATATACAAACAGCCAGAAAGAACAGAAATCACAGAAGAACCACTTCTTTAGAAGAGCTATCAATATTCAATGATCTTTAAAGAACCATCTTGGTAAATGGGTTTTGCTGATGTGAACATTTTTAAGGTTTAGAGAACCTCCATAGAATGTAAAAGTCTACATTCTTTAAAAAAAGGTGTCAAAAAAAAGGTTTCATTTTGTGCAATGCCATACATAAGTCATAGAGAACAACCACTTTTGGTTCCCTAAAGAACCTCTCAAAGAATGTTTTTTAGTAAATGATATGACTGTGAAGCCTTTTAAAAGTTTAAAGAACCTACAAATAATGTAAGGGTTCTAGGAAGAACCATTCAATTGGCACAAAGCTGTTATATTATTTGGATGGTTTCAATTTTTAAAAGGTTCTTCACACTCACACATCTCTTTTTCAAACATGATTCTTCATGCCACCAGCATTTGTTCTTCCATGCCTTCACTCAAAGCCTTTGTGGCAATGACAGAGTGCACAGAGCGTTTATATTCTGTGAAGTTTATCAAAGTTTGAAATTTTTTCTTCACAATTACACATCACATGTACAGAAGTGGTGTTTGAAAACATCAACTGTAAAGGTTCATAAGTGTTTTTGGCTTTTACAAATGGGGAAAAATGAACTGGTGTAGACCCTTTACATTAATTGGAGGTATTTCAGATTTAAAAAAATCAACTGAAAGATCCTTTGCAGAAGGAAAAGTGGTTCTTCTAAAAAGTGGCACCACCCCAAAGAATCCTTTTTGGCACTTTAATTTCTAAGTCTATTCTAGTCAACCCTGTAGGACAGGTGACCTGCCCAGGGTGTTTCCTGCCCAATGACCGCTGTGATAGGCTCCAGCACCCCCTGCAATCCATGAGGATAAGTGGCTTAGAAGATGAATGAATAAATGAATGAATATTCTACTCAATTAGAATCAATCTATTTGTTTTCCTAGTAACCTATACTGAATCCTTCTGAAACTGCTCTTAATACTACAGTATGCTATCTGAAAACAAACATAGTGAGGCAAGAAACACTTTCACTTGAGCTGCAGAGTCATCTTTACTGTATATCTGTTAAAATCCTCATTTTAAGTATCTGCTACACTTCACAACATACCATTTTCCTTCATTCGTACAGTACAGAACTGAAAAGGTACCTGCCATCAGTCCTATTCCCCAAAACAATTTCTCTCAAAAATCACAGCAACGTGTTTAGAAATGGACACTGTAACTGTATACCTCACCATGGATTCCCAGCAGTCCTTCCACCATTAACTGGAGACAAACCCCAGCGTGTATGAGAATCAGATGACAGCTGTCGCGATTGTCGGTGATGTAAACCTCCGCTCTTTTTTTTTCTGAGAGTTTGACTTACATCATACAGCTCGGTGCCAGACCTAAGTGACTGTTTAGGATGTCAAAAGAGATGAGGATCGCTTTCTGTGGCCAAATGTAACAGGGAATATGAGATGTAGCTCCTCCAGGCAAGTTGTGAACTTTCAGCCATTTTTTAAAAACTACTTTCACACATACTGAGTGAACAGTTTATACAAAAACACAACTTTAGTGGAACCTTCAAGCTCATATGATCAAGACACGCTTCCTCTGCTTATTAACGGGCTGTCTTAAGACAATCACAAGACAAGAACATTCTTTAAAGCAAAGCTCAGTGAGACAGCCAGCTGCAAAATCTTCTTACGAACGTAGGATTTCTATCATCCACATTTACCACAGTGGACGTCAGAATAAGCATCACACACTGAAAGACGTACAAAGTGACTTGTTATACAAAATATAAGCCCCCAGCTATACTACAACCCCAATTCCAATGAAGTTGGGATTATGTAAAAATGTATATGTAAAGACATATAAACCCGAGATTTCTCAGGACTATACAGTCATTTAGGACAAAATTTTGTATTGGACCTATGTAAAAGTACAACCCCAATTCCAATGAAGTTGGGACGTTATGTAAAACATAAATAAAAACAGAATATGATAATTTGCAAATCCTTTTAAACCTATATTCAATTGAATACACAACAAAGACAAGATATTCAATGTTCAAACAGATAAACTTTATTGTTTTTTGCAAATATTCACTCATTTTGAATTTGATGCCTGCAACACGTTCCAAAGAAGTTGGGACAGGGGCAACAAAAGACTGAGAAAGCTGAGGAATGCTCAAAAAACACCTGTTTGGAACATTCCAATTAAACTGTTCACCTGTGGAAACAGGTGAGTGTCATGATTGGGTATAAAGGGAGCATCCCTGAAAGGCTCATGTCGTTCACAAGCAAGGATGGGCGAGGTTCACCACTTTGTTAACACCTGTGAGAGCACATAGTCCAGAAGTTTAAGAACAACATTTCTCCATGTGCAACTGCAAAGAATTTAGGGATTTCATCATCTACAGTCCATAACATCATCAAAAGATTCAGAGAATCTGGAGAAATCTCTGCAAGTAAGCGGCAAGGCAGAAAACCAACATTGAATGCCCATGACCTTCGATCCCTCAGGCGGCACTGCATTAAAAATCGACATAATTCTGTAACTGATATTAACCACATGGGCTCAGGAACACTTCAGAAAACCATTGTCAGTGAACACAGTTCATCGCTCCATCTACAAGTGCAAGTTAAAACTCTGCCATGCAAAGCGAAAGCCAGATATCAACAACACCCAGAAACGCCGCCGGCTTCTCTGGGCCTGAGCTCATCTGAGATGGACTGACACAAAGTGGAAAAGTGTCCTGTGGTCTGACGAGTCCACATTTCAAATTGTTTCTGGAAATCATGGACGTCGTGTCCTGCAGGCCAAAGAGGAAAAGGACTGTCTGGATTGTTATCAACACAAAGTTCAAAAGCCAGCATCTCTGATGGTATGGGGGTGTGTTATTGCCCATGGCATGGGTAACTTGCACATCTGTGAAGGCACCATTAATGCTGAAAGGTACATACAGGTTTTGGAGCAACATATGCTGCCATCCAAGCAGCGTCTTTTTCAGGGACATCCCTGCTTATTTCAGCAAGACAATGCCAAGCCACATTCTGCACGTGTTACAACAGTGGTAAACATGCCCCTGTCCCAACTTCTTTGGAACGTGTTGCAGGCATCAAATTCAAAATGAGTGAATATTTGCAAAAAACAATAAAGTATGAACATTAAATATCTTGTCTTTGTAGTGTATTCAATTGAATATAGGTTGAAAAGGAGTTTAAATCATCGTATTCTGTTTTTATTTATGTTTTACACAACATCCCAACTTCATTGGAATTGGGGTTGTAAAACAGAGGTATTACTTTCCTGCATTTGAGTGTCGTTACCAAGAAGTCAAGTTACCAGTGCAAAAAAATCAGTATTCGATAAAACCATTTTGTTTCAGCAGTTGATGAAGGTTGAAATTTGAGCACCGGACCACACAGACCCTTTTGGTATACTGCTGTAATGCTCTTGAATTTCTAGCAGCATTGAGCTTGTCTTCGCTATGCCCTTTTCTAGAATTATTCAGGAGACTAATCAGACCCAAGGGAAGGGGGCCACAGTGCTTGGGGCCCAGAATAGGCTCCATTAGATCTCCATTTGGACCACAGCCAACACTGCACAGATGATTAGTGCCTGTGGGACAACTTCTAGCTCCACCCTTTGAGGCCCTCATGAAAAACTGACATTTTTTTCAGAGCACAAGCCAACAAAACTGTTCACTTTAGTTTACATGGTAGTGCATGGGCTAATGAAGCAGGATTATTTTTGTATTAGTAACTGCACTGGTGATTTAGTGTGGTCATTCATTGACATTTGCCGTCTCAGACCTGACCGTTTCTGCAGCAGTATTTCAGTAGTTCCATCCCTGCAATGAATATGCGTGAATGAACTGAATGAACTGTTATGAAAGCCACAGGCATACTGATCAGACAGAAAATGATCAGTGAGCAAGCTCAAAACATTCACACACAAAGTTTTCATTGTGTTATCAGTAACAGAGACAGGCTTTGGAAAAAGACGAAAGGAGACCAAAGCATTTCTCAAAGTGCCAGACTGTGAAGAAAATCTGCTTTTAGTCTTCTTAAAACTATAAAACAAAATACAAAAGGCAATAGAAACAGTACAGTTGAATAGCAGTAAAGTAACGAGTCAAGCTGTAAAATCTGACTGAAAAATAAATAAACATATAAAATAAACTTTTTTCACAAGGTTAACCTGAATTCTGAGTTACTGATTTCATTACCGTCCAGTAGGAAAGTATAGTATTTGTAGCAAAACCACTTCATAGATTATACCATACAGCCTTGAGAAATAACAGGTTTGTATACTTTACAGAGGACCACACAAAATATAACTGGTCTATGTACTTTTACATGGATTAGTTATATAATAATGTCCTCTATAAACATAGTCCTGCAAAATAAATGCTTTTTATTCTTTTTATATAGGTTAGTAATACAGTTCTGTCCTACATAACCATACTGACCCAAGAAATAAGTGGCCTATATACTTTACATAGATTAATCATATAGTTCTGTCCTATATAACCGTATAGTCCTGAAAAATAACTAGCCTTTGTTCTTTTATATGAGCCAGTTATAAGACATTGTCCTATAAAACCATACAGCCCTAAGAAATAACTGATCTATGTACATAGCTCAGTTATATAATTATGTTCTACATAACTGTATGGTCTTGCAAACTAGATTGTCTACACACATTCACATTGGCTACATATAGTTCTGTCTTATACAAATGTATATTCCTGCAAAAATATGTCTATGTACTTTCACATAGGTCAGTTATATAGTTCTGTCCTATAGAACCTTACGATCCTGAGTAATGATTGGTGTATGTAATTCTAAATAGGCCAGATATATAGTTCTATCATATTTAACCATATATCTCAGGGAAATAACTGGTGTATGTACTTTTACATATGCTAATTATGTAATCATCTCCTATATACCCATATAGTCCTGAGAAATAACTGATCTATATACAACCCCAATTCCAATGAAGTTGGGACGTTGTGTAAAACATAAATAAAAACAGAATACAATGATTTGCAGATCCTTTTCAACCTATATTCAGTTGAATACACTACAAAGACATTTAATGTTCAAACGGATAAACTTTATTGTTTTTTGCAAATATTCACTCATTTTGAATTTGATGCCTGTAACACGTTCCAAAGAAGTTGGGACAGGGGCATGTTTACCACTGTGTTACATCACCTTTCCTTTTAACAACACTCAATAAGCGTTTGGGAACTGTGGACACTAATTGTTGAAGCTTTGTAGGTGGAATTCTTTCCCATTCTTGCTTGATGTATAACTTCAGTTGCTCAACAGTCCGGGGTCTCCGTTGTTGTATTTTGCGCCTCATAATGCACCACATATTTTCAAATGGCAGACAGGTCTGGACTGCAGGCAGGCCAGTCTAGTACCCGACTCTTTTACTATGAAGCCATGCTGTTGTAACACGTGCAGAATGTGGCTTGGCATTGTCTTGCTGAAATAAGCAGGGACGTCCCTGAAAAAGACGTTGCTTCGATGGCAGCATATGTTGCTCCAAAACCTGTATGTACCTTTTAGCATTAATGGTGCCAATCCGGACAGTCCTTTTCCTCTATGGCCCGGAGGACACGACGTCCATGATTTCCAAAAACAATTTGAAATGTGGACTCGTCAGACCACAGGACACTTTTCCACGTTGCTTCAGTCCATCTCAGATGAGCTCGGGCCCAGAGAAGCCGGTGTTTCTGGGTGTTGTTGATGTATGGCTTTCACTTTGCATGGCAGAGTTTTAACTTCCACTTGTAGATGGAGAGACGAACTGTGTTCACTGACAGTGGTTTTCTGAAGTGTTCCTGAGCCCATGTGGTTAATATCCGTTACAGAATGATGTCAGTTTTTAATGCAGTGCCGCCTGAGGGATCGAAGGTCACAGGCATTCAATGTTGTTTTTTTGCCTTGCCGCTTACTTGCAGAGATTTCTCCAGATTCTCTGAATCTTTTGATGATATTATGGACTGTAGATGTTGAAATCCCTAAATTCTTTGCAGTTGCATGTTGAGAAACGTTGTTCTTAAACTGTTGGACTATTTGCTCATGCAGTTGTTAACAAAGCGGTGAACCTCGAACCATCTTTGATTGTGAACGACTGAGCCTTTCAGGGATGCTCCCTTTATACCCAATCATGACACTCAACTCCAATTAACCTGTTCACCTGTGGAATGTTCCAAACAGGTGTTTTTTAAGCATTCCTCAGTCTTTTGTTGCTCCGTCCCAACTTCTTTGGAACATGTTGCAGGCATCAAATTCAAAATGAGTGAATATTTGCAATAAAACAATAAAGTTAATCTGTTTGAACATTAAATATCTTGTCTTTGTAGTGTATTCAATTGAATATAGGTTGAAAAGGATTTGCAAATCATTATATTCTGTTTTTATTTATGTTTTACATAACATCCCAACTTCATTGGAATTGGGGTTGTACTTTTACATAGGTCCAATACAAAAATTTGTCCTAAATGACTGTATAGTCCTGAGAAATCTCGGGTTTATATGTCTTTACATAGGCCAGTTATACATTCCTGGGAATTAAACGATTTTTATTACATGGGCCAGTTACACAGTTATGTCCTCTATATATATATAACTATACTATACAGGCCTGAGAAACAACTGACTTATATATTTCTACACAGGCCAATTAGTTCTTTCCTTCATAACAACATAGCCTCCCAAAATAACTGGTCTCTGGTCTTACATAGAACAGTTGTATAATTGTAGTTTTTGTAATCATATATCTTGAAGAAATCTATAGGTCTCATATAGAACCATACAGTCCTGTGAAATAACTGGTGCATATACTTTTATCACCTCCTGAGTCAATTCAGCTGCAGTATAGTGAGAAAATATTGCATAAGGTGTTATTCAAATGACAGTGTCTGCTGCCTGCTAGGCCAGTGCTAAATCAACACATCACCAGCAAAAATACTGATACAGATGACAAAGTGTCAGCTCCACTTTCAGTCCTCCGCTTGTCTGTGGGTCAAAAAATGCCTCTGCTCCCACAAGCTACCCTGAAAACTCTAACTGAAAAGAATATATATATATATATATATATATATTCTCTATTCAGGCACCCAAGATATAGACATGTATGTCTGTATATTTGGATTTAGACTTGCAAATGTGGCCAACTGTGAGAGGTTTAAAGGTTGAAACTTCAAGAATTTTGAATATCATTGTGTAATGATATTGTAATATTGTGATATTATTAATTTTGGTTCATGGTCATTCAATTTAAGACTAGAATCAGCCAGATTTCATCAGTGGGGTTAATACTAAACCAGCACATTTCTCAGATGGGTGTTGGCTGAACTAAGGATCAAACCACAACATTGAGCTACAGGGAGCTACAAGTTTTGTGTGTAGTATAGGAATACAAAACATGCATCACAAGCAGAAGACCAATAGTACCACAGTGTGACTGAAGTCTGTTACTCAAGTAATGTATTATGTATTTAATATTGACACTAAAAAGGTCTTATTGTCTAGGATGAGAAAATTCTCCATATCAGTGCAATGTGATTATGTCAGCACATAACTATGGGCTATTATATCAGTTGTCACAGGATGTCTAGACAGTCAAACAATAAAAGATTACTCAGTAATTTAAGCCCATTATTAGTGGAGAGTGGAGGTTGTATTTGAGAGCAGTCATGTTTATCCAATGTATTCTGCCTTCAGGGAGTATGACCATCAGTAAAAACGACAATGGGAGTTGACAGATCTTTCTTTTCTCCCCCCACAAGTTGGTTTCTTTCACTTATAAGAGCATACACATAAATTGTGGATGGCATCGTGTACAATCAAATATGCTAGCATGTTCTAATCTATACAGCCTAAACTTGGTAGATGTACTAAAGCAGAAATAAATCGTAAATGTGTTCTCCTTTTGTGTTTTCCTGTCTTTCTCCTCCATCTTTTTTGGTTGAGAGATCAAAGCATCTGGGGGGTTTTTAGCATTACTTTGAATAAGCTTTTAAGTTAACAACACAGGGCAATTTAGATCTCTTCCTTCATGGATGTGTTAGCTGATATTTTGGAGCCTATTGTTGCCCATGAACCTGATAAATACGACAGGATTCAAGAGAAAGGACATTGTGATTCCACAAAGCCTTCCCTCAATAACCACAGGCCTAATCTCCTTGCCTGATACCGTATTAATAACCTTTTAATTAAAGCTGAGGGCGACATTGAACAAGGACTAAGCTGCCCCATGCTGGGGAGTATAAGAAGAATCAATACACCCCATCATAGTGGTCCTGCTACGGCAAAGGACATAGGAGAGAAAAGGCCTTCTGTAAAGTGAACAATGTCACAAAAGCCGGAGAGTAAAGGGCAAAAACGTTTGCTCATCATATAGTAAAGGCAGATCAAAGCAACAAAAGACAATTTAGCGCAGCTCTGATTAAAGCAGATGCTTCGGGGTGAGTATTATTTATGTTGGATAAAGCCTTCTATGAATATGAAAAACATAATATAACTTTCTAATTCTGTTCTCAATTCATTTAAAAAAAGCATTGCTTCATAAGGAACGTAATGTGTTGCTCCATATTTGCATAGAGAAATAGGTTAAAGTTACTCACAACAGCTACTCAGAAATACTGCTTGGAGCACTAAGCTTTGTGCATTGTTTACAGTCTTAAGGAAATCCTGGCCTTATACTCTTAATAAAGATGGTTCTTTCAGGGTTCTTTAGCAAAGACAGTGGTTCTATATTGAACCAAGAACACTCAATGAACCATCTGCATGCTTAAAGGGCTCTTTGCATGATGAAACCGTTCATCAGATTAATGGAGAATATGCTGTATGTGGTTGTATAGAGAATCTTTTAGAAACGGGTTCTATGTAGCACCAAAAAGGGTTCAACTATTGGTACGATGTCAGGTTTGTAACAATACCAGAAGCATTTTTGGTGCGTTGTGTCTACAAGTGGAACCCTTTTACATTTCATGGAACTGAACCAAGCTTTCTTTCTTTCTTTCTTTCTTTCTTTTTTTGTTTCTTTCTTTTTCGACTGTTTTACATTAATTTATTTTTAATCTTTTCCTCTTCCTTTCTGCTTTTCTTCCTTTCTTGTATTCTTTTGCTTAGTCCATCCATTCAACCATCCATCCATCCTTCTTTCTTCCAATTGTTCATTTGTTCATTAATTTATTCTTTTCATTTATGTATTATTCTTTTTCTTTCTCTTTCTTTCTGTCTTAGACGCCTTAGTTTGCTATATTTCTTTATTAAGTTAGCTTAGCTTACTAAATTGTAAGTACCTTGCTTAAAATCATCATCTTGTGAATCTGAGCTCCAGCAGCTCAGTGAATAACAGTGAACAGAAAACAACAGAAAAGCCTCAAAGACATCACTTATGAATTAGCTGTACTGTAGCATGCTACTTTTGCTATATAGCTAGTAAGCTTGCTAACTGAGGACTGCAGCTTCACGTGGGTGAAGTGCGTATTTTAGCTGTTTATTTTAGCTGTATCTTAGCTTGCTATAAAAAAAGACGTTGGAAAAAGAAGAGAATAAACCAGCATGAATTCCAAGCTGATCTAAACTGGTTTATGCTAGTCTAGTGCTGGTTTAGCTGGTCACTCATAGTGATGCTGGCTGAGCAGCATACCAGCTTCCAAAACACAACATGTGCTGCTTTTGCTGGTGACCAGCATTTCAGCTACCATTGCTGCAGACTAGCATACTAGTATCCAAACACAGTAAGACAGCCATAATTCACAGAAAAAGAAAGCCTCAGGCTGGTAGTGTACCTGTATCTAGCTGCAGTTCCCTGAAGAGTATGTAGTTGAGGTTTATATTTTCCTTTTATGGTAACTCATAGCTTAGTTCGCTACATTTTCGTAGCTTGGGTGACATTGTTCTCTTTTAAACTTGAAAGATAGCATGTAACTAAATAACTCTCGTAATAGAGGATTTGTGATGAAGCTGTGGCCAGGCTTGAAAGAATAGAGCAAGGCAAGCTGCTTGTCTCTCCTCAGCCCGCGTATGGCATGCAGGGGTCATGACCTGGTCATGAATCGCTTCAATCAGCTCCTGGCTGGGACGAGAGGGGAGGGGCTGGGCGGGGAGCGGAGAGGAGGTTTGGGTAACCAGGGGGGCTTTTGATCTTGCTTGGTCAGTCAAGCAGCATGGCCAAGAGATTCCTTGTGTGTGTGTGTGTGTGTGTGTGTGTGTGTGTGTGTGTGTGTGTGTGTCTAGTACAGGTTAGCCACAGTGGGGGAGGAGCTCAGGGCAGGTCAAGAGCATTTCATTTTTCCTCTTCATTGAATCTACACTCCCTTTTTGACCTCTCTGAGCTCCTGTAGATCTAGAGCTGCTATAGCTGGGTTGAGCAAAACATTGCACTCTAACTAGAATTAGCTGTTTCACATTTCCACTCTTAAAAAAACAGGTGCCAGAAAGAGTTACTGGAAACGATGCCAAAGAAGAATCACTTTTGGTTCCCTAAAACACTGTTACATAGATATTTTTTAAAGAACCATTTTTGTAAACGAGATGTGCAAATATGCTTAAAGAACCTACATTTTAGGTAAAGATTCTATAACAAAGGTTTCTTATAGAACTGTACATTCAAACCATTAGGAAACTTGGTTTTAAGAGTGCATTGCATGCAGGATTTTCAGATTTACTGAGTTTTTGCTACACACAAGTCACAAGCTTTCTTGACCTTTTGCCCAAGCATGTGCTTATTACTCATCACAACTTCACAAAGAATAGCAGAGAAACCCACATTTAATCCTCTGTTAGAAGTTTAAAGTGAACTGACTTTAGTTTATTTGAATACTGTACAATAGGTAGGTTTGTTGAGGTTTGTGTAATAGAGAAATGAAATATTTCCATTTCTTAAACATAACATACAGTTGTATGAAGAAGTTTGGGCACCTATTGTCAAATTATTTTTGTTGATTTTTAAATAAAAATAAGTAAACACACCCTCTACACACTTCACATTGTAAAGCACAAATACTGTTTATTTGCTGGATCACACATACTGGGGAAAAATAAAATGAAAATGGTCTGTTCCAAAGTTATGGCATAAAAGTTTTATATTTGAGGTTTTATTTTTTTCAATATGTTAAGCTCAGGAAATAAATAGAAATTGTACAGTAAATTATCAGAAAAAAATGCCAATGTGTTCTTTGTAAAGGGTGTGTTTACTTATTTTCATTTAGAAAATCAAGAAGACATAATTTGACCAAGCATATGACATATGCAAAAGCTAAACTTCTCAAAAGCATTGATCAGGATAATGAGTGTTTTTTGCTGCAGAACCACCATGTAATGTTACAATAAATTGAAACAAACACAACAAGTAATAAACATTCATTGCTTTCAACAAATTAGCTAATATCCTGAAAGCTAGTTAGAAGAAAAGAGTTTTGATTTTTAGATTTCTCCTCAACACCCCCAGCAATCACAGCATAATGAGCGACTGATTAACCAAACCAGATTAGGGTATTGCATGATAACTACAAATAATACTGGGCTGCCAGGAGGAGGTAAATTTAATGTGAAAAATCACTACCTATTGTATTGACAATATTTGTATTTAATGTAATATTAGTGATTTCTGAGCAAATAAAAATTTACTGCCAATATAAACAGCTTTTATTTTCCTATAGGCCACAAGGATTTGCACTCCTGTTCAAAAGTTTGAAATCGCTTGTCTCATTAATAATTTAGGCAATAGAACACTTGAGGTGGTGTGTTCTTGTGATGTTATATGCGATAACACACAACGTCAAGTGTTCTATTGCTTTTATACAACAGTTTAAATAAAGTAAGAAATAAATAAAATAGGTTGCAAATGTGTCATTTAATGTTTTAATGTCAGCAATTTGTTCCTCCAAATTACAGTTCCTTAACAAGTCCAAGTAACAGGCTCCACTCACTCACTACACAGCTGGCAGTTCATTCTCCAGCTCCTCACACTAAATTCCAAAACTGTCATTATCAGCTTTTTGTTTTTTATTGCGACAGTTTAATGGCTCAGTCCGATTTGGTCAGACTCTGAAGATCAGACTAGACATTTGGCGAATAGTATCGGGTTAATTTCTGCCTGTTTCCAAGTTTTTCTTTAGGTGTTCTTCTGTCACATCTGCTGACTGAAAAGCTGCTTAGTGGTGATGACAGCTTGGGAATTTAGTACAGTCTCATCTTGACAGTCTGACTAAATCGCCTGTCTTAAAAGTATTTATTTTCTGTTTGTGCACAAAGTAAGAAGTAAAAACGTTCAGATGGCTTGAGCATCTCTTACAGCTGTCAAAGCTGTTGCTTAGCAATGGCATCTTAGTGGAGTGATACAATGTTTGTGAAAAACCTCTGATGTTATGGCAAAATATCAGTACGGTTAGAACACTTCTCAACCAATCAGCTTGTGTGGCCGGAACTAACTGTTGTATAATGAAAGATAACTTACATTGTGTAGACTGAAATGTTCTAAACTAAAAATTATGTATTATTCACAATTTAAAGTGTTTTGTGAACACCAAGAAGTGTTGGCATGGCAAAAACAGTCCATCCATCCATCCATCCATCCATCCATCCATCCATCCATCCATCCATCCATCCATCCATCCATCCATCCATCCATCCATCCATCCATCCATCCATCCATCCATCCATCCATCCATCCATCCATCCATTATCTTCCGCTTCTCCGGGGTTCAGGTCGCGGGGGCAGCATCCTAAGTAATGAGGCCCAGACCTCCCTTTCCCCAGCCACTTCCACTAGCTCTCCATGGGGGATTCCAAGGTGCTCCCAGCAAAGCTGGGCGATATAGTCACGCCAGCGTGTCCTGGGTCTTCCCCGGGGTCTCCTCCCAGGTCGAATTGCCTATGACACCTCGCAAGGGAGGCATCCAGGAGGCATCCTAACCAGATGCCTGAACCACCTCAGCTGGCTCATCTCGACGTGAAGAAGCAGCGGCTCTACTCCGAGTCCCTCCCGGATGACCGAACTTCTCACCCTATCTCTAAGGGAGAGTCCAGACACCCTGCGGAGGAAACTCATTTTGGCGGCTTGTATTCGCGATCTTATTCTTTCGGTCATTACCCAAAGCTCATGACCATAGGTGAGGGTGGGAACATAGATCGACCAGTAAATCGAGAGCCTTGCCTCATGTCTCAGCTCTTTCTTTACCGCAACAGACCACTCCCTTGTACCATTACTCGTGAACAAGACCCTGAGATACTTGAACTCCTCCACTTGAGGCAAGAGCCTATCCCCGACCCAGAGAGGGCTCTCTGCCATTTTCCACCTGAGAACCATGGTCTCGGATTTAGAGGTACTGATTCTCATCCCGGCCGCTTCACACTCGGCTGCAAACCGATCCAGGGAAAGCTGAAGTTCGCGGCCTGATGTCCCCAATAGGACCACATCATCTGCAAACAGCAGCAATGTGACCCTGAGGTCACCAAACTGGACACCCTCCATCACCTGACTGCGCATAGAAATTCTATCCATAAAAATTATTAATAGAATCGGTGACAAAGGGCAGCCCTGACGGAGTCCAACTCTCACTGGGAACAAGTCTGACTTACTGCCGGCTATGCGACCCAAACTCCAGCTTTTTTTGCACAGGGCCTGAATGGCTCATAGCAAAGAGCCATGTACCCTGTACTCCCGAAGCACCTCCCACAGAATACCCCGGGGAACACAGTCGAATGCCTTCTTCAGATCCACAAAGCACATGTGGATTGGTTGGGCAAACTCCCATGAACCCTTCAGAATCCTGGAGAGGGTGAAGAGCTGGTCCAGTGTTCCACAACCAGGGCGGAACCTGCACTGCTCCTCCTGGATCCGAGGTTCGACTATAAGCTGGACTCTCTTCTCCAGTACCCCTGCATAGACCTTACCAGGGAGGCTGAGGAGTGTGATTCACCTGTAGTTGGAACACACCCTCCGGTCCCCTTTTTTAAAAAGAGGCAACACCACCCCAGTCTGCCAATCCAGTGGCACCACCCCCGATGTTCACGCAATGTTGAAAAGGCGTGTCAGCCAAGACAGCCCCACAACATCCAGAGCCTTGAGGAACTCAGGGTGGATCTCATCCACCCCTGGAGCCTTGCCACCAAGGAGCTTCTTAACTACCTTAGCAACTTCGGCCTCAGTAATGGACAAGCCTATTCCCATGTCCCCAG
Organism: Pygocentrus nattereri; assembly: GCF_015220715.1. Classification (NCBI taxonomy): domain Eukaryota; kingdom Metazoa; phylum Chordata; class Actinopteri; order Characiformes; family Serrasalmidae; genus Pygocentrus; species Pygocentrus nattereri. Next base: position 21,514,234 of record NC_051227.1, on the reverse strand, counting down.
ACTCTGCCTCTTCACTGGAGAACGTGTCAGTGGGATTGAGAAGGTCCTCAAAGTATTCCTTCCACCGCCCAATGACGTCTTCAGTCGAAGTCAGCAGCACACCATCTCCACTATATACGGTGCTAGTGGCACACTGTTTTCCCCTTCTGAGTCACCTGATGGTTTGCCAGAATCTTTTCGGAGCCAACTTAGTCACTTTCCAAGGCCTCACCAAACTCCTCCCACACACAGGTTTTTGCCTTGGCGACGACTGAAGCCGCAGATCCCTTGGCCTGTCGATACCTGCCAGCTGCCTCTGGTGTCCCACAGGCCAACCATGCCCAGTAGGACTCCTTCAGCTTGACGGCATCTCTCACCTGGGGTATCCACCACCGGGTTCGAGGATTACCGCCCCGACAGCCACCAACTACCTTACGGCCACAGCTACAGTCAGCCGCTTCAACAATGGAGGAATGGAACATGGCCCATTCTGAGTCAATGTCCCCCACCTCCCCCGATATCTGGTCAAAGTTCTGATGGAGGTGTGAGTTGAAGATCAATCTGACAGGTTCTTCTGCCAGACGTTCCCATCAAACTCTCACTATACGTTTGGGCTTGCCTTGTCTGATCGGCATCTTCCCCCACCACCTGATCCAACTCACCACCAGGTGGTGATCAGTTGACAGCTCAGCTCCTCTCTTTACCCGAGTGTCCAAAACACATGGCCGCAAGTCTGATGACACGACTACAAAGTCAATCATTGAACTGCGGCCTAGGGTGTCCTGGTGCCATGTACACTTATGGACATCCTTGTGTTCAAACATGGTGTTTGTGATGGACAAACTATACACAGTAAACCAAAAACTGAACACCTCTCGGGTTCAGATCAGAGAGGCCATTCCTCCCAATCACACCCCTCCAGGTTTCACTATCATTGCCCACGTGAGCGTTAAAGTCCCCCAGTAGGACAATAGAGTCTCCAGGAGGAGCACTTTCAAGCACTCTTATAACTCCTTCGGGCTGGGCCCGGCTGGGCACCATGAGTAAATGCACGGCCACCAGACGCTCGCTGGTGAGCCCCTCCCCCAGACCTGGCTCCAGGGTGGGGCCCCGGTAACCCTGTTCCGGGCAGGGTACACAAGTCCTGTTTTTGTCTTTTCATAGGGGTTATTATGGATCACACTTTGTCTGACCTGTCACCTAGGACCAGTTTGCCAGACCCTACCAGGAGCTTTTGCTCCAGACAACATAGCTCCTAGGATCATTCAAGCACGCAAAAACAGTAATGTTAGTAAATAAATGGAAAATAAATGGAAATTATCTACATCCCCATTTCCAAAAAAGTTGGGACACCTTGAAAATACTTCAAAGACAACATATCAAATGTTGAAACTTGAGAAATTTAATTGTTTTTTGAAAAATATACGCCCACTTTGAATTTGGTGCCAGCAACACATTCAAAAAAAGTCAGGGACGGGAGCAAAAAAAAGACTGGTAAAGTTATGTAAGGCTAAAAAAAAACAGCTGGTAGTTAATAGGCAACAGGTCAGTAGCATCATTGGGTATAAAAGAGCATCTGAGAGAGGCATTTAGAAGTAAAGATAAGGAGGCATTTACCACTCTGTGAAAGACTGCACAAGCAAACAGTGCAACAATTCAAGAATAATGTTTCTCAACATAAAATAGCAAAAATGTTTGCTTTTCATCATCTATGGTACAAAATAACATTAAAAAAGTCAGATAATGTAGAGAAATGTCTGTATGCAAGGGACAAGGCCAAAAAGCAGTACTTGTTGACTGTGATCTTTGTTTTGGAAACATATGCTGCCATCCAGATGATGTCTTTTTCAATGATGGCCTTTCTTATTTCAGCAAGACAATGTCAAACCACACTTTGCATGTATTACAACAGCATGGCTCTGTATTAGTCTGGGTGCTAAGCTGGCCTGCCTGCAGTCCAGACCTGTCACCACTAAAACATTTGGCACTTTATAAAATGGAAAATATGACAAAGGAGACCCCGAACTGCTGAGCACACAAACAAGAATGGGAAATTATATCACTTTCAAAACTACAGCAGTTGGTCTCCTCACTTCCCAAACGCTAAAAGAAGAGGTGATGAAACACAGTGGTAAACATGCTCCCGTCCCAACTTTTTTGGAACGTGTTGTTGGCATCAAATTTAAAATGTGCATATATTTTTATTTTTTTTAAAAACAATCAAATTTCTCAGTTTCAACATTTGATTAGCTGTCTTTTTACTATTTTCAATGAAATATAGGGAAATATAGTTTAAATTATTTGCCCATCATTGAATTTTATTATCTTCAGCCAGTGTCCCAACTTTTTGGAAATGGTGCTGTATTTATAAAGGTGATTCTTAACATAAAATAACTATTTGATCAGCAAGATTTGATCAGCGCTTTTTAAAAAATTTTCATTGTAAGTTCTTGATGCTATACAGCTCTTTCTGATTTTTGTGGAATCATGTACATCAAAAATATCTTCATTTTTACAGATTCTTACTTATTGTTTGAAACCTTTAGAACATCAGCATCACAATTAAAATTATATTTATACAAGCATCTGCAATAAATTGGTTTAACAGTATTGAAACCTAAAGAGTTAATTCCAAACTTTTGAATGCTAGTTTATGTGTTTGTATTTCTGGATTTTTGAACAGAGTATAGATAAACAGCTGTTTCCATAGTCTGTCAAAACGTCAACCCCTTAAACACAATGACATCTTTACTGCATGAATCTTCGTGCTACTATGGAAGGGTTTGTGGGAACTGGCATTTGAGACGATACAGTACTACTTTCTTGCATATTTTCAGTGAATAAAGTCTACTTGTGTTTATGGTCTTCATGATTTAATTATAAGTCTCCATTTTATGATCAACAGCTTATTTCTTTTTTACGCTCCATTTTTCATCACATACCTTAACTATGTCTCTTTTACGAAAACAAATGAGCTTGAGCTTGACCGTACCTTCATATGTTTTGAAAGTTAAAGATTTTATTACTTCCAATTATTCAATTCAGCTTTAAGGTGCATCCTTTACTAACACAGATGTTCATTTGCACACAGCTTGTATATTATCTTCACAGAAAAGCATTGCTAATAGAATGGGACGCTCTAAAGCAGTCTAAGGTCACCAAGCATCAGGTAAAAGGTACTAAAGCCCTCCAACATTGGACTGTGAAGCAGTGGAACCGTGTTCCCTAGAGTGATGGTGCTTCATCCAGTATCTTTTGGATGAGTGGAGACTAATCATCCAACATCAGTGTCTCACAGCAACGTTTGAAAATCTAGTGTACAGTCTTCTCAGAAGAGTGGAGGCTGTTCCTGCAGCAAAGTGAGGACAAACTCCTCATTAATACTGCTGATTTGAGAAGAGACCTCGAAGGAGCAGGTGTTACAATTTGAGTCCATTGTGTGTTTATTTGTATCATCTCTTTACTATTTGGACTCTGTATTGACCACTTCTGATGGCAAGACAAAGTCCTAGAACATGCACATGCTCTTGACCAGTAAAATGGTTCTGAATCTTCAGAAGATCTGTCAGCAAGTTCACATCTCTGTAACCTAATGCACAAATTAGCACAGCAAAGCCTTGTACTGTTGATATCCATGCGTGGACCTTTTTACTGAATGTTACTGTTCCCTTCACAGTGTCTCCTGACGCTACATGCTTTTTAGCCCAGGATATTGACAGTGCATTAAGTGGCTGAGAGTAATGGGATAGGACTTGGGTGAGCTCCAGATTGGAGCACTTTGGGAGAGGTGAAATGAGGACAATGTGAGCCATTCCTCACAGCTCTGTTTACATTTACCCCACACCTGCTTCCTCCACACAGCTCTACATATCACACCACTCCCTCTCTGGGCCCTTAGCACACTGAGGGGAGGTTTCAGCTCATTTCTGCAAACAAGGGAATCTTTTGTAGGATCATATCTGACCATATTTAAACATAAGTTCTGGGAGTAAAGTAAAGCCAGAGCGAAATAAGTCGCACATTTCATCCACTTGGCAGATGTGCAAGACTGAATTTTCATTCTAACAAGCCATACTGCGGTTAAACTAAAAACAAACAAATATAACACATGAAAAAAAAATCCGCCCTTTGTTCCTCCTGAGTGGATGTATTTACACTTTACTATTTCAAGAAATTAATAATTTATTAATTTAAAATTCATTTTAGCCATCTAACAGGTTAACTGGCACACGTCTGCTGAAACTATGGTATCCAGTGCTAATCAAGATTAGTGTCTTATACAGGAAATAATCACAAAGAGCAGATATCATGAACAGAAATGTGTATTTTTATGCATTTTAGAAATGAACCGCAATCCTTCTTTTCTGTTAAATGAACTCATGTTTCAAAGATCAAATCGCTTGAAGCTCAAGTTACACACTCTGACTTAAAAATGTGAATGTATTTGCTAACCTTTAAAGCATAACTAGGTTACTTTTGAAGACTTTTTCTTTGCATACATGTTTATTCATTGTCATTATTATTGTCGCATTGTTATTGTACAAAGCAGTATAAGACATATAAGCATTATTTTCTAATGAACATCAAATCCAATGATTTCTGTGAACGGTGAGTTTTACTAAATGCCCACTGATTGTGTGGATTGCTCCGCTGCCTATTTAGCAAATCGGTGTGACAGATAATTGCTCTTTCTAATTATCAAATTGACTGCACACTTTGTGGCATTGTAAGAATACAATAATCATTACGTCAGCGGTTATTACACCAGTGAGAGACCGAATGGTGAAACAAATTCATTAAAAAGTCTTCAATTTCAGGACTTTACTGCCATCTAGGGGCAATAATATGAACTGTCATTAGTATGTTCTCTGGTATTTTTGCACCAGACAGTGCAGAACCATATGCTGACAAAGTGACAAGCGTCATGAACAGGGACAAGTGCAGAGTTATAGATGGTGAGATCATTGCCCGGCCAAATGCAACCATGTATTGTTCTGCAATGGGAAGTGGTCACAGGTATTTGACCAGAGTAAAGTTACGTTTTTCATTTGGATTAGTATTCATATTGTGCTGTACTGAACTGCCCAGTGCTATACATATTTTAGATCAGTGTTTATCAGTGTTTTCATGCCTTAAAACACCTAAACCAAATCATCAGCTTATTATAAAACCTATCACAAGGTTAAACAGGGAAATCCTTTTCCTCGACTTTTGTAGGACAATGCCTTACATACACAATTGTACATTGTACAACATATTTAACATTAAAGTAAACAATATTGACCACTAATGATCCTTTACTGACTGAATGACTGTCTGATACTGAAATAAACTATTACTAAACTGATTATCATTTGATCGCAAGTCTTGCTGAAAGAAGCTGCTGTGTGTTAATGAAGCCTTGCTCTACCAGGTGCTTGAACACAATGTTTACTTATCTGTCCACATGTCACACTGTAGCGTTACAAAATGGATATGAATAGATTGGCCAACAGCAGCTAAAAATATGCTGAAATATGCAATTTTTTTGGTTTAACGGGCCAAATTGACACTTTTCCAGGACATTTTATCAATTTTCTTATTGACCAGGTGTTTTTTTGTGACTAGAAAACTAGTATATACACATCCAGGTTTTCCAAGGACATGTGGGAACAACAGGCCTGAGCACAACTGCTTTAATGTTTGCCATCACCATCATGATCACTATGTCTTATTTTTTATTATTTAGACATGATTCATCTTCCATAAGGAGAAAACTTCTCACTGGTTTTAGTCCCATTTTTATGTGGCAGCTATGAATGAACCACAGAAATAACCCCATATTATGTTAATCCATCTTATTTTGTGTTAAAGAAGTTTGTGCTGTCTTTCTTAAATACATAGGTGCTCAAAAAAGCATTTATTTATATTCTCTGCTCAACCCAAGTCAATGTCCGAACATTTAAACACTAAATTGTTTTAAAAAAAACTATTTAAGCAGTGATATTGATTATGTTCTGTAAATTCCCAAATTGAAATCAGTGCTAATGCTTCACTTCATTTAATTAAGCTAAAAACAGTTTAAATATATGTTTTGACATGTTTTCTACTCTTTTGGAGTGAAGACATTGAGTAAATGAAGAAGCCACTTGCATCTCTACCATTTAAACCAAGATTTCTTATTCCATGTTGACTGATCATAAACATTACAAACATCCTCTGGCAAAATTACATTACCCCACATTACTGATGGAAAACTAATACTGTCCATTTAGTGCACTTCAGGTATTTTTCACAGACAATGTCAACGTTAATTGCAACAGCAACAACAATGTTTGAATATTCTGTTTGACTGATTGTAAATGTGTGGCATAATTAAAGTAAGTTCATACAACAATTTATTCAGCATACTTTTTTATGAGAGCGCTTTAAAATAACAAGAGCTCTAGACAACAGCGATGAGCACCAAAGCCTATTGGTTTGGTTTAAAAAGGAAAGTGAAGGAGGAGACACAAAGGAAACCTGTAGAACTCACAGGCCCAGCGAGCTGTTTTGAATTGCTATAGACTGTTTAAAGGTGCAGAGCAGAAACACTGTACCCCTGCAAGGTTTGCGCTCCCACATTAGCTCCACTGGCTGTCTCGCTGCCACAGACGCCCGCTTTGCCCGTCTTTGAGCACTGCTTCACACAGGAGCGCAGTTTGTCTGCCAGCCAGAACGGGCTCAGGTGGCAATCCTGAAAAAAGCACAGAAAGTAACATGTTGTGACTCAAATGTATAAATTACAAGTTATGATATGTTTCTTTGTTTTTCCATCTATATTCCCTATTTCTTTATGTCTTTGTCCTCAGGACTGCATTGCAAACTTGTATGAGGTGACTTGGAGAAGATTACAACCCAAGACATGCTTGCTGTCTGATGCTTTTCATTTGGAGTAAGGAAAAAATTTCTTAAATGTCAATTTTCACCAAATTATTGCTTTAATTTAGGGTCTCTCAACCTGTGGTCTGCAAAGCTAGTGGTGTTTTTGTGGTCCTTGGCCCTATGCTGAGGTGGAGCCAGTGGTCCATAGAGGGCCAGTCAAGGTACTCTGTCATAAAAATCAGTGAAAAAAATGTACTTAATAATAAAAAAATATATAAAATGATCTCAAATGGTAAACAATACTAATACAAGTCATTCAACACTGATGCACAAAGCAGCTTTATCTATTTTTTGTTCCTTGTCTCTGGAAACAAAATGAACTTTGAAGTTTCAATCGTTGTGGCAACTGAAAACTGCTGTGTTGAAAATTTCCCAAAAATTCCTACCATTAATTTCATTTTTTTTCCTGTGGGCATTCGTGCTTTTTGAGGCTTTTTGTGATAAAGAGGTGATCCCTGAGGATGGAAAGGGTTGAGAACCTGATTTAATTGATTTTCCCATGATAGTTATTTCTAACAAAATCACTCTCAGTGACTATAAATCCAAGGATGTACAATGATATTGGAATTAAATCGGTACTGGCAGATAATCGCTTAAAAAGTTATTGCCATGGAATATATGTTTACATATGACCGAACTTTTAAACCAGTATTTGATGCTGTATTTATTGAATTCTGAAAGAGCAGAATGTTTAGGCGATGCTGGGTTACTTATTACTGGGTTAGTTATTTGTGCATTTCATTCATTTTACTGCATTTAAATCTCTAAAGAAATACATGCTGTATTTCTCTATAATGCTAATCCAAGTAGATGTCATTTCTATTTTATAAATATTCATGTATTCACATCAGCATAAATGTACATGAAAAATATTGGGTACTGATAAACTGGACATGATTTCCATATTGTTGCAATGACCTGCTTCACATGAAATATTAAAACCTGTAAATGACATATCAGCACTGTGCATTACCTGTTCAGCAGAGCTGAGACCAGAATCGGGCTTGTCTGTCATCTGCACAACAAAGTCTGAGGAGAATCGTGTGTACTTTAGGATGGCAGCAATTTCAGCATCCACCTCCACTGCTACGTTTGTCTGCACAAAACAAGAACAGCAGGTCAGAGCAATTAGGAGCAGCTGGCAGTGAAGCTAATGTGAATGGTTGTTCTTTGTGCATGGTTCATGTTCTACTTTCTACAGGAACTGAACAGTAAAGTAGTAAAAGAGTACAGAAATATTTTATGAATGAGACTGTTGCAAAGACAATGCTATTAATCAACATATGATTAAACACAGAACACCTTAAAGGAGTACGACGAATCCAACTCAAAACACTCAGCGCACTCTGGCACAGTCCCTTTGTATGTGATAAGTGCTTTTGTCTGCGTGGAGTAATTGGGCAGTTTGAAGATACGATAGGTCCCAGATGCATATTTAATATCACCTAAAAAAGATTACAAAAGGGGGAAGAATTTAATATGCACAGCATTTCAAAGGCTTATCCAAAAGAAAATCACAAATTATTAAATTCATATTTAAAAGCCTCTAGAGAAATCTGATTGCCTGCTATGCTTCCCTTGTGTTTTTGTGTGTATGGAAATTTGGCAGTTTAAAAATGACCCATTCTGAGTGCAGTTGGCAGAGCGCATAGTTAGAATTATGCTAGATTCCTGGTTCATTTTCCATGGATGAAGGTTTCCAGCTAAGTCATTAAGAGGATCTGTTTGTCTCAGTATTAATTTGCCTCTGATAAGATGTTTATAACAGTTAAGAAGTGCATTAACACTTGGAATCATCGAGTAATTAACATGTCCATTTTTGGAGAAAACTACCCAAAAGGAAATTGAAAGCAAAGTTACCTGCTTTCTTTTGGAGCTCTGGACTGTAGACTTGAATGCGGCTAGCAGCCACCAAGCGAGGCGTACTGAAGCCCAGTTCCTTCACAACGGAGATGAGGTCTTGCCAGTAGAGGGCGCCAGCCATTCCTTCACCTGGCACACCAAAGCGTTCAGGTCAGGATAGAAAATATTAGTTTTACTCAGTGGACGTTTTGCTCGTTACCTCAAGCTTAGGGTGGGAATTTCAAATTCAACTGCAAGGTCTTACTGCTGTATCCCTTCCTTTAGGACCTTCAATGTATCCCAGTTAGCCCAGCTGTAGAGCCATTTGTAGGTTTATTAAGGTCTTGCTCTTTATTCAGTCAAGCCTACATTAGATACTTCTAAATGGTTCTCTAGGCATTATGCTTTTTTACTGTATTGGTAAATAATTGGTCTGTTTTGTGAAACCTACTAATATTTGGATTATTAGATGTCATAATGAAGAATTAACACCTACAGACTTTGTTATGCAAATTATTCAACATGAAGTATGACCTAAATTCACATCTAATCACTGTATAAGTGGCAGCATTTGATTTCTAATAGGTTCTATGTAGTGTCGTTTACCACTTACTTGCAGGTGATTACTTAAGAGCTCATACAACTTTAATAAGTTATTAATACTTAAGATGATTTTCTTAAGTGCAGTTTTCTACACTGAACTCTTATAGGGAAAACAGCATTACCTATTTATATATTTATATATTTTGGCAACCAAAATAGCATGAATAGGTGGATTTCTGATGCAAATTGACTTAATGAAAACTTCCTTAGAGGTTTTTAGCAAATAATCAGTAATGATGAAAACTGCACTTTAGAATTGCACTCATTAAACTCTTATTAGCTCAAAAGCAACAAATTCCATAAATCACTTTACTCTAGAACCTGTAGGAATCAAAGACATTCCAGCAATCCTTTCTCTGGAATGTCTTCATAATAAAATTATCCTTTAACAGCATCCAAACACTAGACATTTTTAAATATGCAAATGTACTGTATACATATTTAACTAGATGTTGTCTTATTTGCATACTAAATGTATTTTTACCCCAAAGAACTGGATCGTCTTTGAAAGAGTCTGGAACCACATTGCTTGCATACATGTCACTGAAGTAAAGTTCACCACCTTCCTGTGAGTTTAAAACAAAACACAATGAATTCATATGTGGGCTTGTATTCTCTATAGACTGCAGTTAGAAAGAAAAAATGAATCATACTCAAGACAGATGTTCTCACCTTCAACACCTTGTAAGCTTCACTTAGAACAGCTCTCTTGTCTGGGCACAAGCACATCACACAATTTGATCTGCACAAAGGATTTTTTGTTTTGTTTTGTAAAGCTTTAGGCCAAGTCTATCTGATAAAGTTATAAAGTAGAGAACAGCCTGGACAAATTCAGTTGTAAAGCACAGAGCATGTCTGGTTAAGGATTTCAGATTACCATAAACTACATCACATACAAAGAACTTCAGTTACATAAAGTTATACAAGTAATTATAAACTGTTTGTTTCTACAGTAGATTTTCAGTCTTCCTTTTTACCACATATTGATCAAAGAATATATGAGACTTTGATTCAACTAAACCTAAGCTATGCTGTTCATGCTCTATGAGCACAAAGTCTAAACTGAAAAAAATTACTGTGCCAGGCACCCAAACTCCCGGGCAATGATCACAGCCGCAAGTCCTGAGGAGGGCCATGAGGACAACGACCAGGCCACTACTACCAGAAGTGAGCCGCTTGGGCATCTGAGAGAAGCTGTCCATTCACTTCCATTCATTCTCTGCTGATTTCAGTCCAAAAGTAAAGGCACATCTGAGCCTTTTTAGATTACTTTACAGCCATGTCTTCTTCTAGAGAGATCAGATTGACTGTCCTTTGATCTACAAGCTTGGCCATCACTTTAAAGCTTGAAAATAAATGCTTATCTGTGACAGTACAGAAAATAATGTAATAAAGCTGTGACTTGCAAAACTGCTTTACTTATTTATTTATAAGGCTGTTTTCAGTATGTTAAACATATGTTAATGTCTAATTCTGCGAATGTTTTACAGAATGGAGGAAGTCATAGCTAGCTATTCATTGTGTGGTAAAAGTGCAGTGAGTCATGCTGAATGGTTAGGATGCTCCCTTCAGTATGTTCGCAAAAAATTGTTTGGCAGAGTGCCGTTATTTGCACACTAGAAAATTACAGTTCCTTAATAAAGGTACCTGCATTGTCTCACGTGAGAATCTGATCACTAAGCGATATGAATGACCTCATCTGGTCGCCACCGAAAACAGTAGGATGACTGGGTTGTCAACATGTGCTGTCAATGACAACAACAGCCGCAAGATCTACCCCCTCAGCCCCACCCCTGCTCCACAGCAGGGCAACTGCAATACACCTGAAGAGCTAAGGAATTGGGGGCAGTAATAGGGAGGCAGAGCAGTGAGCTTTTTCTTTCCCTCTCGGCTCAGGTGCTCCCCTGCCCTTATTGAGGGCCAGCTGACCCTGGCTTGGCTTTGGCAGCATGGGCACTTTTCAAAGGAGCAAAAAGGGAAAAGAACAGGAGCGACGGACAAGCAGAAGAAGACAGACAAGTTTCTTAGAGGCCACTGAAAAGTGGCTGGTTTTTGGTTATTTGGATTTTGTTTTTGGTGAATGAACAAAGAAAAAATATTGCTGCCACCATCACAGCTGCCTCAAGAATCCTTTCTCTAGCACATGGAACGCTACAGCGATTCATATGTGTGCACAAACTCTACATTAATAAAATATATCACATCAACACACTTATTTGAATCATGTAAATGTAGTGCATCACCCTTTAAATTGTGCATATAATGGATACGCACACAATCACATCCACTGAGTTGTTCTGGATTCCTGCTTCACTGAGCTTCTCCATGTATCCTTCTACAAAGACCGTGTTTGGCCTGGCATAACCAAACTTCTCTGCATGGTACTGGATATATTTTCTTGATGCTTGTACCTGTTGAAAGAGTGAGATTCTTGATGAAGTTATGAACAGTGGTTTTGCTACTGATTCCATCTAATCTGATATATAGGTCTATTTTCACCTTTTTATTGTTATTTACACTATTTCATGTTACTATAATGGTATGCAAAAGTATGGCTAAATGACATTTTTATTCATTTTTGAAGTGAAAAGAAGAAATCATGGCCTCTGTATAAACTATTTTTGAATAGTTTTTTCTTTACATTCTAATTTAATTATAACAGTTACTTTACACTTAATACTTTATACTTAATAATAATAATAATAATAATAAGTTTATTTTTGGACATCTCTGTAGCTGTAAAGTCTCAGAACATAATGAACTCATTAGGCCTTAATTGACTCATTAAGACTGAATTTTAGAAATTGTCAGATGACTCTCTGACTCTTCAAGCCTTGTGCTAGCACTCACACTATTTGCCAGGGGTGCCCAAACGTTTGCATACAGCTGTATATTTACACTTTCTAATTGATTCTTAAGAACATTTTCACGTATAAATAACTCATTTATGCAAAATATTTCAACAACTAGAATCAATTCTAGATTCAAAATGCAATAAAGATGTTTTTGCTCAAACAAATGAGACCGATTTGAATAGTTAGAGAATGTTAAAACTTTATCAGAACCAACATAAAAAAACAGTTATTCACATCAGGTTTGACTTGGTTTGGTTGAATACGCAGGACTGATCATTTCCCAACAATTCTCTTTATGTTATTTTTGTTTTCCGACAGCAAAATCAAAACAGAGATGCTCTTATCTACTTACTATAGAGAAAGGGTGGGCAATGTAATAAATAAAGTACCAGTTCCTCTGTCATGTCAATACCAGTGACATGACCATCTTCTCCAACCAGTTTGCTGAGAATGTAGCAGTCCCTGCCTGACCCACTTCCCAAATCCAGAACTGAACACCCCTTCAACTTCTCTGGAATCACCACACCACAACCAAAGAACCTGAAACAGAGACAAAGTGTGAGGTGCACAGATCCTGGTTTCTGCTCAAATCACTCAAACAGATGTGTTGAATGTCCATAGGCTTTGTCACCTATCTGTACAGATATCACTATTACCTTTTGCAAACATCTGGATGGACTTGTTGGAGGGCTTCCCGGGCACTTTCTCGCAAGGGCAGGTGAGAGGGTACAGGGCAAGCAGCGCTGGTCTGCAAATCTTCTCCAGTCTCCAGAGAACTGTAATATTTCTGCACAAATGGAAAATAGCTAAGACCCTGCTCCATGGTTTGCTGAGCAAAGATAACCATAGACGTTGTAAAACAGTCACAATTCCAAAACAGAGCAAGTAAGAAGCTATGATTATTTTGTACTACTGTTTAAAGAGATTTTGAAGGGCTCATACCATGTAAAATTTCCTGGATCTATAGGAAGCAAAGATCTATTGTGTCACGCTCAAAAAGCAGTCTGAGCTGAAACACTGTTTATAACTTCAGTATGATACATAGATATAAATATATATATATATATATATATATATATATATATATATATATATATATATATATATATATATCATATTGAAGTTATAAACAGTGTTTCAGCTCAGACTGCTTGTTAAGCATGGCACAATACATACAATAGCCAACAACAGACTGATCATCTTAAAAAAATAAAGAGGGGGTAGAAATAAATGAAGATATATCGCAGTTATTTTCGGGACATAAATCCAGACAAACGTCGTTAGTGGACCTCTTGGAAAACAAAATGGAAAACAAATGTAGCATATGATCCCTGTAGACCGTTTACACATATGCTTATTAAATTATTAAATTATATAAGTCACTAAGATTGACCTAAATCATGTTCCTGCAGTAGTGAGATTGTTTTTAAAGATACTTTTACCTCAGTAACTACTTTTTTGTTTTACCTCAGTCTAGCACTGGGCCACTTCACTCACCTCAGCTGCTAATGCAACAGAGGACAGCACAGCTACATTAGCTGGACACTTCAGCACAAAATGCCACAACTCACCTTTACATTCTCGTGCGTACCACTGGCCATGTTCAGAAAAGGACTTCTGAGGGAAGGAATGGCCACTGTAATGTTCACGTCGCTCAGTTTTCGATGAGTATTTCTCAGTATTTCCCGTAACTTCACTGGTGAACTTTCTCCCTCCACTGACGGCTCATCCAAACACTGCAAACAAGACACACACACACAGGTAGGGTAGACAGGTTTCTACAGCACCTTCTTGTTTTGGTCTGTGGTTAAAGACTAAGAACAGACCCACCTGCGTTTACAATACTCACAGAAATGGTTTCGACTGACGTGTCATCCAACGTTGCCCTGTAAGAAACTACCTCCCCGCTAGAGTTTCTTTCCCACCCGTATTCAGACAACACGGCTAACCCTGCCACAAGAGGCGGGGTCTGCCGGAAAAGGGATGGAAAAAAGAGTCCAATCACAGCAGCAAAATCAGCCACTGGTGTAGCAATCGCTCTCTACCACAAGGTGGCAGTAAAAGCATTCGCATCCGCTCTGCAGTTCTCTCTGGTTTCTGTCCTTTGTGTGTGTCTGTGAACTCTGCATTTAAAGCATTGATATGTGTTCATTCCTCACTCTCTCTCCTTTGTTTGCCATACTGAGTTCAGTCATTTTGAATGTATCTATCGATCCATTCATCCGCCCACCGCTCATCCTTCCATCTATCTATCCACCCGCCCGCTTACCCATCTATCTATCTATCTATCTATCTATCTATCTATCTATCTATCTATCTATCTATCTATCTATCTATCTATCTATCTATCCACCCACCCGCTCTCCCATCCTTCCTTCTATCTATCTATCTATCTATCTATCTATCTATCTATCTATCTATCTATCTATCTATTGGTCTGTCTGTCTGTCTGTCTGTCTGTCTGTTTAATGTACATGGTCATTTTAATAAGTGGGTGTGTTATCCTGGCCACATAATAGTCAATAATTGGAATGGCATTTTTTGTTTATTCTTTCCACAGCAGAATTATTGAGGCCATATGCCTTTCCTGTGAGATTCTACACTCACACAGGCTTAATGTATGTATTAAATTCAAACTTCATGAAATTTTAATAAAGCCAGACTAAAGTCCAGACATTTACTATCATTAAATTAAACCTCCAAAAACACTGAGGCAGTCAAGGTAATGGGGTGACTGTTTTCTGCTTAACTCCACACAGGGAATTTCCAGCCCTTAGTGGTGTATGACAGTTAAGCTAATACATGTGAATCATCGTCCGTGCACTCCTGGAACAGAAATGAAGCCAAACAGCACAATGGGGTTAGTAAGAGGTTGTCTTGGCATAGTTAGGGGACTGTACTATAGGAAATGTCTGATCGGCTGAGATGAATACAGACATTTGTGAGCGTGTATGTGTGTTTGGTGTGTTTGCGTATGCCTGGAACATTCTTCCCACAGTGCTCATCTCGACATTAGGCCAACTCAGTCAGCTGTGACCCCCCTTATGCCCTCAGCGTCCTGGGTCACTCTGAAAACAATAGGCTGTACTCAGCTTTTAGGGTGGGCCAAGCATGTCTCGTTTCACCTCCCTGAAAGTAAATAGCTGTGGGAGTTTAAAAAGGCCTTTTAAACCTGTTTGTTATTGATAGTTATTTGATACAAGTATTCTGGTCCATTTATCTGATACATGTTCTATTTCACTGTATTTAAATAACTGCTATTGAAAAGGAAAGAAATGTACTGTGATAAAACTGCCTAAAGCAATTTCAATCATACATAATATTGTCATGCTGTGTGAATATCCAATTAAACGTATTATTGACTGAGATAATAAAGTACCTGAGGTATAAAAGTGCTAGATAAAATGCAGTACTTTGCAAAAGTCAGAGACCTTCTTTCATTTATATCATTTCTAGATAAAACGGCCATTAAGAACAGGAAATAAATGTTTTTTTGTGAAAAGATCAAATATACAATAATCCACTTGCTTTAGGAAGAGAAAGTCAAAGGAAATAAGTTACAAAAGAGAAGTTTCCAAAACTGGAGTTTAAAATTGAACGTTCCACGTACACAGCACTTATAGTTTTCATCTTTGAGAGAGAGGGGAAAAAACAAGCTCTGCTCTTGCTTCAGATCAGAAAAATCTACAGGTGTTCATCCTTTCACTGTGGAAAGGCAACTCAACACTATGAGTCTGAACGTATGTGTAGTTGTTAGGAAGCCATTACTGAGAAGCAAGTCAAGCAAAGAAGCTGCTAGTGTTTTCAGAACAATGCGCTGTCCACCCCAGAGTCCAGACCTTAGCATCATTGAATATGTGCAGGATTAGCTGGATCATGAGAAGCATAAAATCAACCAGCTTCTAAGACTGAACTTTGGAGGTGTAGAAAAACATACTGGAAACACTAAAGCAAACCTCTAGAAAAGTAAAGCGTGAAGCATAATGTGGACAAACCAGTTATTAAATACTGAAAAGTTACTATTCTATTTAGTTGTTGAGGCTTTTAAGCAATTTTCTGTTACATTGTTACATTGCTGTTGTCGGAAGAAAACCTTGTATCTCCAAAATGGCAACTTCACAGATGAAGTAAAAAAAATAAAACCTACTGTACTTTTAATGTAAGTCCATTTTTCCAAGCCATTTTGGGTCATTTGTTTTAGTGCATTCATCATGAAATTTACAGACAATGTAAAGAGCAACAAATATTTTCAAATGATGTAAAAAACTGAAAAATGTAAAAAATGGAGTTACAAAGTTTTCTGCCATCAACAGCAATATATATATATATATATGGTGTGTTTGTGGACCCCAGAGGGTTAAACAACCTTCCATTGAAATGTACAAGTTTTTGTATTTTTTGTATCTTTGCTAAAATACAATCCAGAAATATGATTTAAACATTTCCTGAATTTGTAGAGTCACCTTTTGAGTTCGTCTTGTCATGAGATAGTACATGATTCACATCCAAAGTTATGAGGCTATGAAGAAGGGTTGAAAAACATATCATCTGCCTCTCAATGTGCATAGATTTTGTGTGAAACTGACCAATGGACACTCAGGAAATCAATAAAGACTTACCCATCATGTTGGAAACCCTTCACTCTTCATTCATTCGACATCTGCACTGTTAGAAATAAAGGTATGATACGGGTACACTTCTTGTTCTTCGAGGTTCAAACAGTGAATGTATTCTCAAAGGTACAACAGTGGTTTTAAGGTCCAGTTGTGAACCTTAAATAAGTTTTTCCAGGTGAAGAGTACACATTTGTACCTTTTCATAACCTATTTTGTAGTTTTAAAACAACAATAAAACAAAGAGCTTGGAGACGAGAAGAGGCGTATGGAGTCAATACAACTTAGAAAATATCATTTCAGTGGACTGTGGAACAATTATATTCCCTCACTAAAGGTACTGAGGTGTACCCTTGAGGGTACCACCCCAGTGACAAGAGGGGCACTTCCCTAAGTGAACCCAGAGGGTTCAGGTATAATTTTTGTAAAGAAGATGTATGAAGAACACCCAACCAGGCCAAGGACCTTTTAGGAAACCTTTATTAGGCCCATACATTTGCATTTCACCCTCATATCTACAGATCTTATATGTTTTACAGTAGATATCAAAGGATTTATTGCAGACTAATATGTCTTTACTATTGTTTTTATTCAAATTGAATCTTTATTGTCATATTTTATAAGCATAGTAGGTTTAGGTTTCAATGTAACTGAATAAAAGCAGAACACAACAATATGAAATGTATCTAGCATTGTATCATTTTCCGTACACACCACTTTTACAGACCGTATAATTGACACAGTAAAAAAAACAGAGCTCTGCTATTGAAATCAGTAGTTCTTTGTACTTTATCCATAGTCCACTGCAGGCCACGACTTCAAAGCGAGCATTTTCTGTATTTTTTTTTTTCCTCTGTCTGTGTTCCCTGACAAGCGAACAGTTGTCAAGCACCGGAGCTTGACCTCGGTCTTGGTCTCAGACTTATTTGTTTAATTTCTGTTCCTTTTTTTTCTGTAGTCAAGGAGAGCATGGGGTTATTGTCAGTTCAAGCCTAACAAACACGTACTGTACGCTAGGGAGAGTTCACTGCCAGACCAAAGGTTATGAGAAGTTTAAGGAAAGGGTAATCATTGGAAGATCAAATAAAGTGGAAGCTGAAGGAGGGGGGGGGGTGTACGTGTGACACAGACAGCCTTTTCCTCAGCAAACAAAACCACACTGTTCAGCGCACACACGCACACATGTGCACCACACCACACTCATTTAACCCCCCGCACCCCTTTGAACTCTGTAAGACCGCCTAGTTAAAAGCGAGCACACTCAAGGTTAGTTATTTCTCTTTGAGTGCGAGAACAATGCAGGTTGGAACAGCTCTGGCACCTGCTGGGCTGACTCACTGTAGATGCAGATGCGCCGTGCGATGAACGTCAAAGAGATGAAACAATATAACTAGGAAAAAACATCCCTCTAGATTATTTCTTTCTATCTTAATGTACCCCGTCCACTGGTTCTTTCCTTTTCAACTTGCCTTATCTTCCCTCTTCACTCCTAAGAATAAGAGCACCAACTGGGAGATATAAGGGTTCTTCAGAGTGATGACATAGAAGAACCACTTTCGGATCCCTATTGAAGCTTTCTTTAAAGAAACATTTTTGTAAATATGGTGGTTCTAAATCAATTAAAGGAGTTTTCCCATATGTCTAAGTGCCGAACCATTTGGGACCCTTTTTTATACCTTCACAGAATGTTTACATAAGACTCTTAGAAATAAAAGTGCATAAAAAGGTGCAATGCCAGTAAGAAAACCACTTTTAGTTCCCTAAAAAAGCTTTCAAGGAGACATATGTTATGAGATTTGTGAGTGTGAAGAACCTTTTCAAAGTTTAAAGCACCTCCACATAATATAAAGAAGAACCCATTAATTAGTATGGAACATTTATAGTATGCATAGGCTCTTTAAGCCTTCAAAAGATTCTCCACAGTTACAATTCCGTTTTTCAAACATGGTTCCTCAGAGAACCAAAAGTGTTTCTTCTATGGCATAATGTAAAAATACTAAAGTAAAGTAAACATTAAAGTAAATACTAAAAATAATGGCACCAGAAAAGGTTTTTTGCAATATGCCGTAAACAATTTTTGAAAAAAAAATGGAATGGATGGTTCTTTAGAAAAAGATTTTGTAATTGAGATGTGTGAGTGTGTAAAACCTTTTTAAAGTTTTAAGAACCTCCACATAATGTAAAGGTTTTGGGAAGAACCCTTTAAAAATGTATAGAACATTTGATGTAAAGGTTATTCAAGCATTTCAACATCTTGAAACTTGCTAATCTCTTTCACAAACATGGTTGTTTAGAGATTCAAAAGTGGTTCTGCAATGGCATTGCTCAAAGAACACTTTACGGTACTTTATGGTTTTTAAAAGCACTCTTAAAAATAATAGTGGCAAAAAGTGTCCTTTGCACAATGGCATAAAAGAAATGGAAACTTTTACTAAAGTTGTGCCAGGAAGACTCAAATTCCTTCATTCATTACTCCTGACCAATCACAGGCCTACACCTGCCTTTAAAATGACTCGACTTACATACCTGTTCCGCTGCTCTCAGGTGTCTACGTTTTGACGTTCCCTTCCTTCCTCCCCACCACCACAAGCTGGGTCCCTGTCTGGTTGTATAAGGGGTAGGATCTGCCCCTGCTCTTCTATCTGGAATGATCAGGGAGGTTCTTGATGCTCCAAAGCCTGGACCGAGGATGGGGCCTACGCCAAACGCTCTAATTTCTACTAAATTGTCAACTTTCAGCTTTTGGCGGAATTACTTTTCCCTGAAAACCTTTCAATTAATGTTTCTTAAGAGAACCATTTTTGTGTGAGGGTGAACAGTCGTTCTAGGAAGAACCTTTTTATTGTGTGATTTGTGAGAAGCCTTTAAAAGGTTCTTCACATTTACAAATCGTTTTTTCAAACATGGTTCTTTAGGGAACTAAAAGTTGCTCTGGCACTGCCAGAAGGAAACTTTGTGTCATGTTTTGTTAAGAGTGTTTCTGGACACCTCATATACAAAAATGGTTCTTCACAGAAGTTTTCCTTGGAAGCAACTGCGACTCTGCTAACACTCCAAAAATCCCTTTCTGGCATCAATACGTGTAACAGTGTATGTGGTTGGTACATTTTTGAAAATGAGACGTGAGTAAACCTTTGTAACATTTGAAGAACCTCAACATAATATTACCGTCAGACCAAAACCTTGTATCTGTAGTTTGTTTGTTGTTTATTTGTTTGCTTTTTGCATAATTTGAAAATCCCAGCTTACTTTCACATTGTATCCCCCGCGACCCTGACGGAGAAGCGGCTTAGAAAATGGATGGATGGATGGAGTTTCACATTGTTTCGAAATTGTAGAAAATTTCATGATGAATGAACAATCAGAATGGTCTAAAATGACTTAGAACAAAAACTTATTACAATTACATTGACAGGTAAGTTACCTATTGGATATACAAAGTTTTTTTTACCCCAAACAGTGACAATAATGTAAAAGATCTAGGTTTTTTTCTTCTCTCTCCATCCATATCCTCTCTCTCTCTCCCATAAGCTGCTGTACATCTGATATGTTCCTGCCATTTACATAGACATAACTGGGTCGCATGAGGTGCCTTTTATGGCTTGGAGTATTTGATCAAACATGGAATATGCATGATGTGGTTTATGCATGAACCTTTTTTTTTTTAAAAATAAAAAATACATATGAATTTCAAAACAGACCACCACATGGTGAAGTAAGCGTGTGGTGGAACATACACTATTTCATCACAGTGTGTGCATCATTGTAAGGCAATGACAAGTAAAAATAGGCTACACTGTAAAGATGATAAGGAAGTCGAAAATGAGAACAGAGTGTTTCACTTCCAAAAAGCACAGATGCATAGCTGAGAAGTCCTGGGCTTAAGGTTACTGTGACTTTTTGGGTGCGTGCCTCGAGGACACTGCCTGAAAGAGAGCCAGGCAGCCATAATCCAGGAGAGCAGCTCGCAGTGCCATAAATCATATGTATGATTTAGAATTCCCCACTTAAGCACAAGGGTCATTAGCTATCATCAGCCAAGCGGGGCATGCTTTATATGTATTGTTCCACATGGGCAGATTCATGCCAACTGTGCAACTTTCTTTGATCCAACAAAAATGCACGCAAGCTCTCGTCCAATTACCAGGGAGCAGATCTGGAAAGGAAACTCAGCAGGAACATGGAGCGTGTGTCCTCCACTCGCTGGATGCTGCTTTGGCTACTCACCCTACAGTGGCAAGTTCAGAGAGACTGAGCAGCAATCATAAGCGAAGTGAATGAGCACTCACATTTGGCTCATTTTATCAATCACAGGGTTGCAGGAGGAGATAAACCGTCTTTCGGAGTATGTTTATATGCCTCTAAAAGCTTTATGCCTTTCATAAGTCATGGTTATTGAGGTCTGAAACTGCTTTAACAGGAAGTTAATCCTGTCAGTGCACACATTTCTGCCTCCCCCGACCCCCCACCCCACTTTCTGACACAAAAAAAGGAAACCATAGATGATATGACCCAGTTTCACAGCGAAATATAAAAGAAAGATTAGATTCCGAAGCCGTCTTTCATGATTCTCCTGGCTTGGGGTGCATGAGGTATTGCTAAGATCACTCAAAAGGCACCTGAATGACATCCTACAAGACATTTTGTGTGATCATGTGCCACTAACATTATGTGCTTCGCTCTTTTTTTGGACAGATTTATGCTCATGTGCATGAGAGATGCAAGAGAATATGAGAGAAAATATAAATAAAAGAAGAGAAGCTCTTCCTTCACTCTGGCTCCGGAGAAGAAGCAGTGTACCTTTAGGCCTGCGGCTGCTTGCTCTCTCTTGCAGAGTGTCCCTTTCTTCCAGGATTCCACTTTACAGGTCACTGATCTATCTTGATGCTGACCCCAGCAAAGCACGGGGCCATCTCTGCCCTATCGCTTCCTCTCACGTCTGTGTCACGCCGACCAGCAGGAATTAAGGTCACAACACAAGGCCCGGCAGAAAAATTTAGGTCAGCAGCAAGGTTGGGTTTGACTAAAAAATGCTTTTAGTGAAGACCAAACGTGACTTTTAAGAGAATCTGTCCTTTCTTCACTTAGAAAGGCTGCTTTTGATAGAATCTGACTGTACCATGGAGCTAAAGAGAATGCCAAATGCACAATGATAAGAAATATGAAATATTGCAGAGTTGAAAGAAAGAAAATTCAGTCAAAATATGGTGTATGAGATTTGCTATGAGAATAAAACGCAACCGTTTCACCCCATGTAGCGATGTTTTCTGTAGTTTAATATTTTCAGCAAGAGGAAACCTTGAGGCCTTTAAGCCCTTCAGAAAAGGCTTAATGATTTCAGGAACCTAAAGCATGCTACTTTTTATTTCATAGTATCATTGTGCTTGTTGCACTGAAGCCAGAAACAGGTGATATGGCCAAAATATAATATTGTGATACTTCAAAAAATTTTCACGATACACAGTGTGTCACAATATTTATTTCGTCAGGTATCTGATCAGACGGAACAAAGAAAAAAGAACCAGTAGTGTTACATTTTAAAAAATGCTTTCAAATGCTGTGAATACAGTGATTTTTCTTCTGCATTTGGCATATTAATTCAAATTAAACAGGACAAATTTTCCTCTGTTTATAATGAAAAATGCTAGCCAGTGTTCTACAAGTATGGATGATCTACACAATATGTTCAGGAAAGTGCATTGTATTTATTGTGTTGCCACATAATAATTACAATCATAATAATGATAAATTGTCATATTGCCTAGTCCTGATTTAAGATCTGAAAAGTATTGTAGTAATACTCATATTTAACTGTTACATTTTGGTTGGATGAAACTTGTAACAAAGGATTTAAATTCTAGAAAACTCCCAATGGAAATGACCAAATCAGGATTTTTTTTCCTGATTTCCTGATTCCATTTGCATCTAGGCAGGCACAGCCACGTTAGCTCTTCCATTGGTTAGGACTTTAGGGGCTGGACTGAAGGCTTAATACATCTGATTAACTTTCTGATTTACAATGAATCAGATCAGTATTGTGAGGAAAAAGGTTAAGGGCCTTCTGGAAACTAGTTACTGACATTGAATACATGCAAAAGTCTGTTTCAGATAGTTGTTAGCCAAGGCATATATACTGAGTCACAGGGAAACTGTAACATGTAAGGTAAATCTAATAATATACAGAATAATATATAGAAACAAAGGCTATATACTTGTTTGTACGTCATCCACTGAGGAGAAAGTATCTTGTATAAGTCCTCATCAGCATCCAGTGTTGTACCTGTTAGCTGTAGTTGTTTCTGCTCACATCTGAGGAGGCAGCCTCCGTTACTCATCTAACAAGAAAAGGTCAAAAAAGGTTTTTTTTTTTTAAATAATCCCTTACAGAAAAGTCACATACGTTTCACACGTGAAGCATGGAAAAACAATGTGTTTACAAGCAATCCTGTTTTTCATGTGATCACACATTTTTTCACGTGATTGCAAATTTTTTAATATGTAGTGTGCAAAAAACATGTTAATTTACATGTAAAATTCATGTGACTTTTCTATAGAGGTTAAAATGTTTACAAATGTATTCCTCTGCTCGCTGTTTTGTGCTACTGATTTTTTTAGCCTCGTAACACCAGTGCAATCACCTAAAAAAGCCTCCAGTTGCAGCCCTACGTCATTTCAGCTGAAGTAGCTTTTATTCTTGCCTTTTTTTAGGGTCCCCCCCCCCCCCTCCTCTTCGTCTTGCAGATATTCGCAATGCACATCCCTACTGGAAATGAAAGACAAAGAAAAGTTCCTTCTGATTGTGCATTTTCGAACTTTATTCAAAATCTGTGCAAGTAAAACACCAAAATGAATACATTTAAAAAAAATGATATCACAATAATATTCAATATGCTGCAGTTTTCCTGCTCCAAAACAATACTTTTTTTTTTTTTTTAAACCAAGTTAAATCTTTGAAGCGTTTAAGTAATCCATAGTTGCGCTGTACTGTACATGATGTGATTGGTTTACCTGTTTGGTTTTCCTCTCGTAAAAAATAAAATAGAATAAAAACAAAATAAATATTTTCATATGCACATCTGTTTCAAAAGTTCAAATACAGTATTTTGCTCAACAGTTTATTTCTCATAATAAACAGACAGAATACATTTTACATATCGGGCTTCATGACAAAATATTTATGCTTAAGACTTTGAATTCCCCCATGTCCAGTAATACATAGGAACCTTCTCATGCATCTGCATGCAACAGGCAGCAGTGTACTGTTGAATATCTGACATAACACAACATGTTGCAGAACAGATTATTGTCATTTTACCAAGAGACACATGCAAAAGGCAAAAGAAGGACAAAAAAGGAAAACAAAACAAAACAAAACAAATCCTCTAAGGAAGTATGTACATATTCACACAGCCATTACTGTGAAGTCTCTTTAGGAAATTTCAAAACTAAAATGCTTCTCTTTTCATCCATATAAAATAGCTGTCTTTCATAAAGATAAACATTACGGTATGTACATAAATATAGTTTCTAAGAGTCTTTAAGATCGAGGGGACAAAAATAACATGTTAAATTCCCATATGTTAAATGTAAGACCATACATTGTCATATGTGGGGAATGGTAATTGTACCACAGTACTCCCTTCATTAGCACAACACACTCATTAAAATAACACATACTCTTCTGCGCATAACTAGAACACTCTCTACATCTCCGACAGGCTTGATTTGTCTTGTCTTAATGCAACAATTCACATTTTTTGCATAATGCAACACATTTATGGCACATGCTGATGCCAAGACATATTCATAACATCAGAATAAACTTAAACTTTAGCTGATCAGGATTTTATATCTTTTCACGAGCTTGTAGAGTATTGTGAAAATCTCGACTCTTGGCTTGATGCAATGAAATGTTGTTTCACAAATTAGTCCAAACAATAAAATAGAACAAAATAAAACAAATGAACAATAAAAACACCAATACCAAAGTATACAAGCATCACATATTATACAGATTCTACTTCATGTTTTCAAACAAATGAACTATGTCCATCTAGGATGGTGAAAAGATTGGCTAGATTGAGCAAGACACCATTCTTCCTGAAAAGGGACTTATTTTGTCGTTAAAAGACCAAGGATTGTTATTTTATGTGAATGCCTGTATGAAGAAAGCTGCAATGGGTCAAGGTCAGTCCCTCAATAACATCAAAAGGATAGGTAATTATATGCTTAGTGCTCCAATTAACACGACCTGCACCTGCACTGTTACATAACACATCAAAACTTCAACCATGTAAGGAAATAAGCTGTTTGTTTTAATTAGATTCAAATACATTGGCAAGAACATGTCTATGTCATATATGTTTTAAATGTGACACCAGGTTAAGGGGCAGAGCCAATTATACACAGTCTACTGACACTTTGTGCTTGTGGGGTGGCCAGTAAAGCAGGTCATAGTGGGCTAAATCCATGCAAATGAACATGGGCGCAAATTCAGAATTAACATGAGCAGTTCATGCTCACTGCTTAGCTTACATACTTTTTGTATGGAGGCTCATTTCCACCAGGTAAGAGAAGAAAAAGGCTTTTAATGTTCTTTTGATTCAAATTGTGACTGATTAGGTCAAAATAGTAACTTATTTTCTTGAGATTTTGTCTTAATAAGTCAGACTAATGGCCAAGAAAATAAAATAGCTAAATAAATACAGAAATGAGTAGTAATTGCTCAGCAAAAACATTTGATTCGGATTATAGCGACAAAGTAAATAATTGTTTTGAAAAAAGAAGACATTATTTTGATCTAACGAGTCACAATTATTTTAAAACTACTTTAAAAACATATTTGAGTGCATCTGTGTCATAATGTAAAATCGCTCTTTTAATTGAATCGTGTGCATCCCAGTCACCTGAGCAATGTATCAATGTGCAATGCATCATTTCTGCAACAGAAGAAACGTGCACATGAAGTAACAAGTAGCTTCATTACAGCAGTGACTGCACAGCCAAAAAGTTTCAATATGTATTTTTAACACTCGTTCGGAAAAGAAAATTGTCATTAATTTTTTATTTAGAAACTGTTCTTTTATCTGTCATTGTGTCTTTGAGGATAAAAATCATCCAGAAAACAATGGCCAGAAATGAAGTAGTGGGTTTATGATCTTTTAGAATTCAGTAAATAGTAAAATCAGTAAAGAATAAAGAGTAAAGAGTGAAATCAGATGGCTCAGTTTTCATCTGCTGACAAACAAAAATGGCAATACAGATTAAGTAGGGAAAATGAAGAAAGACAAGCACATTTTCATTCTAAAACAGTCTTCAGAACCGCTTACTCATTAAGATTTCTTTAGTGACCCGTTTAGCCGTGGTGAGTCACAACTGTGAGTCCCATTGTGATTATGTGGGTTTTGTTGCAAGTTTAGTTTGAGGTCAAAGGCCTCAGAGTCCTCTTTCTGCACCCTGCACTGTCCTGACCTTGCTTCAACTTCCCGGCTTTCTCTAACCAGATGTGCATTGCTCCTCTGGAGCATATAGTACAAAATAGGGTTAGCCTTAGTCAACCGCGGAGAATCCAGTTGGCAGTCTTGTGTTCTTTCATCACCATTGACCACACTAACTGATGCTTTTGAGTCCCTCTGTGCGGTCACATCAGGTTTTGACCTGGAAGAATCGTGCAGGGTTACATGGACATCTGACAAAGATTCTTGTCTGTTTGTACCTGCTCTTGCAGCAGACACACCACTGGGACTCAGGCGCTGACGAAGGCTTTGAGGCTCACCACCATTACGTAGTTCTTTGATTGTACTTCCATTTAGGACAGGATGTGTCAGTGGACTAAATGTACTCCTTGACTGAGATAGTTCTTTCAAGCAGTTGTCTGAAAGAAGAAGCTGCTTTAGAACATTAAATCCACGGTTTTCATGACTTGGAGATTCACACGGTGGAAACTTGGCTGGTGGACTGTCTGCCTCTGGAGGGCTGGATGGATTGCTGGACTTCTGAGCCTCTGGAATTCCAGAGATTGAGCTATCATTATTGGCCTTTTGGCTACCAGGGCTGCTACACATTCCTTGCTGACTCACTTCAGCATGGTTCTCTGGTTCAACTGAAAACTTTCTCTTCTTTGGGATGGTTGGTCCCTGATGCTCTACTGGTTCCTCTTTAATAAAGCCTTTATTTGAGTCTTCTAAAGTGACTGGCTTAAAAGTTCTGGGCTGCTGCTGTAGGAGGTGACAAAGAAGACCATCTCTGGGGACATCCACTGGAGACAGTGGTTCTTGCTTTATGCTTCCCTGATAAAGAGTATGGGAGCTGTGTCTAGGGGATTCTGCCAATATGTTCTGGCACTGCTTCACTACTTTATCGTTATACACCTCACCATCGTCCACTGGCTCAGTTTTTACTGAAATATCTGGGGATGGTCTATTCAAATTATTGTGGCATTTTAAGTGGGTTGGTTGCTTTTCCATGGAAACGCTCTTACCAGATTCTTTCTTCCGTTTATGACCAACTCTTTCTTTCTGGGATTTATTTCCCAAAAGAAGCTGTAGGACTGTGCGTCTCTCAAGGAGATTTTCAATTTCCGACCCATGTTGTGTTGATTCTGCTACAACTGGGGGCTTCACATGAGCTCCCTCCCATGTTGGGGTGTTGCTTTTTGGAGTCGGAGTAGAGAGTCTTTCTAGCAAAGTTACAGAACTTGAAGTTTTAAGTTCTTGCATCTGTCTCTTGGTGGGAGGTAAAGGAGCCTTTGGAGGGGGCGAAGTGTTTGTGTTTTGTTTTCCACACTGAGCTAAATCTTGCAACAATTTACTCGCACTAAAGTTGGTTTCTTTGAAATTTACACCACTTGCAACTGGTTTAGTCTTACACAGATCCAGTGGGGCAGATTGTGTATGAGAAGGGCTATACAGGGTGTATGGGGATGCACGAGTGTTGCAGTCTCTGCCTTGGGAGAATGTTGGAAGTAGTTTAGGACTTCGCGTATTCAGTCTGCAAGTGGGGCTAAGTTCCCTTGTATCCTTAGACATACCTGTATAAAAGAGACTTTGACTGCTTGTAGACGCACTACTGGCCTTAGGTATTGTGACTGGCTGTACCTCAGGATTATCAAGGCCTTTGCTTGCCTTCTCATTGTTTTTGTGGTCAAGAAGCAACTCCAAAAGGGTAACCTTGTGGTGAGGTT
Source organism: Pygocentrus nattereri (assembly GCF_015220715.1). Classification (NCBI taxonomy): domain Eukaryota; kingdom Metazoa; phylum Chordata; class Actinopteri; order Characiformes; family Serrasalmidae; genus Pygocentrus; species Pygocentrus nattereri. The sequence continues at coordinate 21,486,257 of NC_051227.1, read as the reverse complement.
TCATCTCAGGACAAGCATGTACCTCTCTGGGTTCTGTGGGGACTGTTGCAATTGGACTCTCTGATGTCCATTTGCTTTTCAGTGACTCTGTGACCTTGTCCAGAGCAGGTGAAGATGAGGAAGACAGCATTGTTGGGATATTTACTTTGTTCTTTACAGAGAGGTCAATTGGAGAGCAACTGGAGTAAGTGCTCTCAGCATCACTGCTGTCTTTTTGTAGACTGCTGCCAGAGTTTGAGTGCTCACTATCTGAGAACAGAGGAGAACCACGACTGGAGAACACACTGACGTCTTCCTTAAGGTGACCCTGGCAATTGAGTCGTTGTGGTGTGTTATGGCTGTTGAGAAGTTGAAGGAGCAGACTGCTGCAGTTCTGTGATGGCCTGCCATGCCTCTCGAAGGGTCGGCGCTCTCTGAAGGAATGTGTCCTCCGCATTGAACTTGCTGGCCTACTTTGCCCTGTACTTAGGTTTGGATTGTGTCTGCTGGAGCTTGTTGACATTTGAGCAGGTATCCCATTTTTGGTGTGTAAGGAGCTTAGTCCGTCCTGGTTTGTCTGAGGCTGCCCGGAAGTTGTAGGTTGTTTCTTTGCTTGGGTTTGGTGTGTGGCCATGGCCGCAAGCCTTTCGCTGGCTGATCGCCCAGCTAGTTGAGCTTTAAGGGCCTGTTCTCTGGAATACTGCTGCAGGTGAGCCTCACTAGAGAGCAGTAGGGCCAGCTGACTGCAGGCCACACTGGGTTTGGGTGAAGGGGCAGGACTCGACCTGATATTTACCAGATTAGCAACAGCTTTCAGACGCTCAGTGCAAGATAGGGATTCTGTTGAGGGAGAGCGAGCACTGTGCTGCAATGCCATTGGAGACTCTGATGACCTCTCCTGACTGGGCCGTCGGTGGTGGTATGGCTCACTGCTGCTGGGGTTCTGCACTTTGCTGTTTTCCGTCATCCCTTTGAAATGATTTGGGCCAGATCCATGGCCATGCCCGGGTGCCTTTTCTTCTTGGTCAGGCTTGCTGACTGGACTAGAGGCATCTTGCGGCATCAAACTTTGGACAATCTGCTGTGACAGGGCCACATTTTGGAGCCTTGTGCTGAAGGACTGGAGCAGACTCGCTAGGAGCGTGCTTTCTCCTTTACACTGCGATGAGCCATTCAGACCACCATGATGTTCTTCCATTCGCCCATTAACCTCAACAGAGGGTGTCATCCTCCTTTTGCTCTCATGTTCAGTCCAGGCTTCTGAGCGGAGTAGGCGAGCTTTTTTGAGATGTTGTGTAGTCCCTCCTTGGGGAGTTGTTTTATCCTGCTCCTGTTGAGTGCTACAATGGGGAAATATAAGCCCTGTTGTCTCCTTGTTTCTCTGCGCCTCATTGCTGTTGCCAGCCTCACCTCTTTGTGTTGCCGTGGCACCTTGCGCTCCTGCTACCCGATGCATGAGTAAGCCTTCCAGATACGTTAAAACAGCAGAATCCTGGTGTGTCTCAGGGCCAGTCTCTTCCCCATGAGTCATGTTCAATATTATAGTCCTTTCTATGGCTGGCCACCACGACAGAGGAAAAAAATGCAGTTACTTTCCACCAAGAGATCTAATGGCTTTTAGCTTCAAAACAAAAGTTTTCAATCCACATAGATATGAGAGAACAAATACAACTTGATGAGGTGTTCCACTGTCACTGCAGAATTTGAGCACACATATGTTGGCTTAACTTATTGTTGCCACTGCTGATATATGAACAGGGTCATGGTGCTGTGATCCATTTGAGCTTTCATATGTATGAGCGTGCAACATGTCCACTTCAAGGCTTTGGCTACTAACAGAGGTAAATGCCTATACTGATTTCCTGACCACAGGCACAGCTGGAGGTGGCCCTGTATAAACAAAAGAGAAAAAACACAGAGTTAAAACAATGAAACTGACGAACACGTCCTATTCAATATAAATTAGGGATACACTGATGAGTGGGCCAGTGCTGATAAGCCAGATCCTGTAACATACTGCTCATAAAGCCTTAAACATTAATGATTCAATAAAATCCAGAAACAAGTATATATAACTTTTGCCTTTACGGAAAATGAAAATGGATCTGACTAGAAAGATAGATTCCCACACTCAGGTTTGCCAGCAGAGTAAAATAAAAGGTCTGTTGATGTACAAGGACAACTGAGAAAGGACATAAAGCCTGGAGTCAACTTGAAGTACCTAAGGAAATATGGGCCTGCTCTTGCACGCACTCAAAGGCGTTTGAAGAGCTGTGACTCGTTTTATTTCCCACGCAGAAGATCACGACCAAGGATTAGCCTTGCTCCGACACTAAGAGGCATTCAATCAGTGCTCCATTTCTCTCCTCTCGTCCCAGGTGCTACAAGCATGCCCTATTGGGGTTAGCACAAAAACCTTGCTAGGGCAGCTGGGAGCCAATAATGCACTTGTGCTTTTTGCACCTCACAGGTCTTTTAGTAATGCACTAAAAATTAGCCTGCTGAATCTTATTAGGTTTGAATACACAGAACATTGTGGGAGCCTTGATTGATTTGATGGATATTAAGCAAAAACAACAAAGTGTGGTATTCCAGAGAGGAATGAATGTTTTGACAGAACTCTTGCCAAGAGAGCCCACACAACTGCCAGGTCAAAACTCTGCTTGCATTTAAACATCAGCAGACTGGCTTGGGGCCTGTTTTGTGTTTTTGTTTTTAAATCCCATGTCACTCATACAACTGGGAAGACATTATGATACAATCAGTCACAAAATGTTCTAAATTTTTGACAAAGACCAAGTGTTTTCATATCAGCACTTAATATTACTTGCAATTTTTAATACAGTATGTAAATAACAATAAACCCTGACTACATAGCCAACTCTATGATGTCAAGTGCAGTACATGGATCAAAGTGAGTTATGTTAAAGCAGAGAAAAAGCAGATAAAGCTTCTGAAGTCATAGCTCTTTTTCTCTCTCCCCATCTCTCTGTCTGCTCATCGTTCTCTAGAGCTGCATCAGTGCCCACAGATGGTACACCTGCCAAGTGAAGTCATAGTCCTGATGCCTTTCTAACCATTTAAAATATACCTACTACACCTACACATACCGTCTTAGGCTCATATATGCTGGACCAAGTGTTTCAAGGAATGGTTTGGTGAAAAAGCAGATTTACGTGACATTTACAAAATTTTCCAATGTATTCAATCAGCCAGTACTTCTTTAGTTTAGCACGGGAGTTTGAAGCTAAGTTGCTAAGAAACACTAGAATTCAACAGTCCCCCAAAACTTTTCCATAGATACTAGGGCTGAAAGATTAATCATTTATATATTGACATCTCCATTTAAAAGAGTGCAGAAGCTTCAACTTTAATCACAGCTTGAACTATAAATAATGTTAATTTAACCTATAATACAGCTTGTGAGATGCCTTATGAAGTGCCTGTTCAAGGCTCAAGCCAGAGAAAATGGATTTGCTGATCTTCACAAAAAAGTTCTGTGGTCACTTGCATAAACATCTTAAATGAATTTTGTTTTTTCCTTTAATCAAGTGAGATGTGTAAAATCTCTTCAGGGAACTGTTTAAGTGGAAAGAGAAAAAGTTTCAGCCCTTCAGGTTTTTGACATTCAAGAAATTTAAAACATGTTTGGTGTCCAGATGCGAAATCTGGACACCAAACCTGCTTTGGCTGATCAACTCTATCTGTGTTGAGTAGAAAATTGTGTTCCTGAACCATTCTCTTAAATTGCACTCAAAATGACCCTTGAAATTCCAATAGGTTTATCAGACCTCTTGACAAGACCTTATGTCCAAGGTGTGTTTCCAACAAATTTATTTCTTCTGAAAATCCACTAAAGCTAGCTTTGTCTGACCTGTTATGATGAATAGTATTTACTGGTCCATTTAGAAAATGGCAGAATCATTATCAAACAGGACGCTAGGCATCTATTCGGTGACTAGATGCACACCAGGCTGACCCTGTCAGAGCTCAGTGGTCACTGCAATGTCAGAGCATGGCTTCTTGCGACTGCTAATTGGCACCTTTGCTGGCTTTGCTTTCAGGGGGCCATGAAGGGGAGGAAGATCCCACGACCTTGTCAAGCTGAAGTTCCATAAGGCAAAGGGTTATGAGTGACAAACTCCCTTAGAGTTTTAACTCATATAATAGAGAATCTGATGTGGAATCATGGATGCACATCTCTGTAAAGTTAATAATGGTCAATTATTAAATAACAGACTTATTCATTTCCTAACGAACCTCAAAAAGTCTTGTAAGGTGTCAGTGGCCAGTACATAGCTATAAAAGATCAGGAGTTCAGCAAGTACTTTGCAGTGAATCCTTCCTAGGAAATCTGGTTTAATAAAGCATGTCTCTGGGAGATAAAACTCGTTTTGTTCAGTCGTAACTGAATGGAGCTCTGGTCCTCTGTGACAAACCGTTACTGCTGCTATGTCAAAAAGTGTCAGGAAGCTGATTTAATCGACTGCAGCAAACACTATTGACAATTCATCCAATGCTTTTGTCAATTGGGTTCTTTTGCTTGGTAAGCTAACACAACATAGGTGTGTGAAACGATACTCCATGATTCATAAACAAACATGTAAGCACTTTGCTAGTACCTCTCCATGCCAGGACTTTGAGCCGGTTCCCTTACAAAGTGGCTTGCTTGGTCTGAGATTACATCTTTAATCGCACCTATACCTTGGAAAAAAAAGAATAGGAAAGCCAGTTTGATTTAGGAGTGAGCTCATGAATAAATGTGTGAACAGTGATTATGCTATCTTTGACAAAATCCTGGTTATATATGACCCTGTGCTCGCTGTTCTATTCACAGCTATGATGTCACGATATTATCACCATAAGAGATGGTTGAAGACACTCCTGAACGTGTCTCCTGGGGGAAAAAATCCCTGCAAAATGAGGGGCCTGATATAAATGGAACGGACTTGATATCCGGACTGGATCTTTCATTTCTCAACTGCAAGGTAGAAGATTAATTGAGCTCCCCAAAAAAAATACCATATCATAAATTATGACCATGGTCCAGAAATCGTAATCCATTTACGCTATTTAAAATGCATGATGAGGCGAAAAGAAGCAGAACCTGCTGCACGCCCTGTTTGAAGTCAAGGTCATTCACTCAGCCAGGGCTGTTTGAGTTGATGCAACAGCTGGCGCCCATACAAAGCATTAGGTCCTAATAAAAAGTGACAAACCTGCCCTTGCTCTGCGCGTTCACATCCAGCGTCTGACAACTCTTTACTGCGCAGATGTGGCCTCAGCATTAAATGGGAGCTCAAGGTTGACACGGCCCAGCATCGACACAATAAGTGACGTGCTGCGATTATCCTCTGGTTGCACAGAGGCACGCAAGCCCGTGGAACTGCAACAACACATTCCTAAGATAGCGTCTGGTGACTCAGTCGATCGCAGCCACGGACCACTCGAACTAGGTCACTGTGACCTACTTCCAGAGGAGCATGACGGGCATCACGCATTGACATTTCCCAGCTGGAGCACGCCCCCTCATTAGAGTCCCACCAATCAGACTGGGGTTAAAAGCATAAGCTTGACCTAAATTGTTGCAACCCAAAGATGAGCTGCACTTTCACAGGGTCAAGCATGAGGGGGTAAACAAGCACTGTGTTCATCCAAACCAGGAGGAATCCACACACAGGTTGACACAAATACACAGCATGTTGACTATCAACCAGGCTTCTCCAAATATCATTTTAGAGAGCTGTCATGAGTTATGGCCTTGACCTCAGACTTGCAGATTTATGGCAGTGGAGTACTGTTAACGGCACTCCTCAGAGAAGACGAGGCTAGTTCATCCAGTCACACTGAAGACCATCCATCAATGTCTGCCACATCTAACAAGATAGATATGACATGCTAAAGTCATATCGAGTACAGGAGTACTACTCAAGGCCAAATATGATTACAGGCAGGACCTGGGATGAGGGAAAAAGCTAAATGTTTGCAGCTCACTACTAATTGGCTGTGGAAAATGGCCCAATTTCCTGGGAGGAAAATTGCAGCAGCCATGGGAATCAGTCTGGGACCATTAGATGATGATTATTCCACAGAACTGTGGTAGCGCATTAAGAGCCGTGCTATGTGAACTGCTGTGAGTGGGACTTATCAAAACGGGCCTAACCCTGCAAAGAAAGTGAACACTGTGACCTACATAACCGAGGTTAACACTTACAGATCTCACATAAGAGAAAGAAAGTAAAAAAATAGATGTTACTCAATTAACTTTTGTGATCTTGTACATATAGATTTAAATAATTCTGCTTGCCAAGATACACTTCGTACTTTGCACTGTATCTAAATTTACCCAAGTAACAGTGTGAGAATCATTGTGCATTCAAATACAATAAAGCATATTTGTCACTTGTGCCAAGAATAAGAACCGTTCCTGCTGTAAACAGGCTGGTTATGACTGTTATGATTTGCTCAACATAATGCGACAGAGGAAAAATATTACCTTAGATTACCTTAAGATTTTGTGTCCATGTTATTAGTTGCTGCTGCAGTTTTACACAAAGCCAGAAAGTTATCTTACTAGCCAAAATCAGTCTTCCATAACTACCAGTATACAAAGCAACAAATGGCAGGTTCTTAAACATATTCTCATTATAAGTTACTATGTGTTACAGAATGTGTGTGCTAAGCCTCTCAAAGCAAGATCACAATAAATATGCTCCAGTAAGCTGGCAAAATCTTCCCATGTCCCAGCACATAGAAAACACATGACAGAGAAGATAGCGATCATGTATAGGGGTCCCATAAGGTCCGACCAAAGGCTTGGAGCATGTTGCGTGCATTTCTGCTAATGTCATCAACTACTTCCCCTCTCTAAACAAAAAATCTTCTTAAATTGGTCTTGCCTGCACAGTACACATCAAATCCAATACTGGTTAACACACTGACACATCTCTAGAAAACCACCCAAGTACTGAGAAATATAATTCTAAGGTTTAGTGTAAAACTGAATGTGTTAAAAAATGTTTAAGTAAGACAAGATGTTATCAGAAAGTGTAATGACAAACACATCCCTGAGGTGCTGACCAAATAACTAAAAGTTGGCACACAGATTTCTGGTGAGAAAGCTCCCATTTTTCAGGGCTGTTAATTGAAATGTTCCCAAATTGTTGTTTGGCTTATATGAATAATAATAATAATAATAAACATAAAATCAAAAATACAGTTTTGATGATAAAAGTTGATAAAAGTGACCAAAACTAAGCTGCAAACTGCAGGGCATGTAGAGTTTAACTCTTTACCATTCAGATATCCATCTATCTTCATAATACTAAAGAATAACGCACTCAATTTTGCATTGTTTTCCAAGCAGTTATAGAAATAAGTGTGTTCCCAAGTTTAAGGAATTCAATTGCTATCTCTGTGGTGTGAAACAGATGCCGTCATGTCAACATTCCCATCTTTGTTTACAACTATGCATTCGCTCAGCTGCGGGTTTGCATATTCTCATACCTTCAAAACCTTCAGATAAGTCACAACACAGCACAACGCCAAAGTACAACAAAAGGGACCAGCTCTGTCAGAATGTAAACAGCACACTCCTGTAAGTGTTCTCGTCTCAGACCCATAAAGGTCACAGTAACCAGGCAGGGAGGCTCTCAGCCATACCAACACACACACTCACTATACACTCCTGCCGTCTTGCTGAGCTGTGATGCCAAGAACAGGTACAGTGTAGTAATCAATTTGCTCTGCAGGCTGGAAAAGTGTTCTGAATACTAATATATCTCCACAGCACCCCTCCCTCAGTCAGACAGTCAGTCTCTCGCTCTCTTTTTCTCTGTCTGTCTTCAACTGTCTGTCTAGCTCTCTCCCCCTTTATTCTCTCCCTCTCTTTTTCTGTCTCATAATCTTTCTCTGCCTCTGTTTTTCAAACACTCTTTCTGATGTGTCACTTTTTCCTCTCGCACTTTTCTTTCTCTCATTACCTTTAACTGTCTATCTCTCCACACCTTTTTCTTTCTTTCTCTCATTCTTTCTCTTCAATTGTCTCTATAGCTCTTTCGCCCTTTTTTTTATCTCCCTTTTATCCTTCCATGCTCTTTTTCTGTCTCACAATCTTCCTCTGTCTCGCTGTCTTTCACACTCTTTCTGATGTGCCACTTTTTCTTATTATCTCTTTCTCTCGGTTTCCTCCCCTATTTTTCCTCTATCCTGCACTCTCTTTCTGTTTCTCTTGCTCTCTTTGTCTTTCTCTTTTTTTCTGGTTTACTCTTTCTTACTTACTCTCTTTTATCGCTCATTTATTTCTCTATCACCCTTTTCTCTCTGGCTCTCTTTCTCTGCCCCTCTTTATCTCTCCCCCATTGTCCTCTGTCTCTCTACCTCTATACCTCTGTTTTTGTCTGTCTTTCTCTCACTCTCTCTTTCTGGTTGACACCTCAGCGAGCCCCAGTGCTGACCGGTACACGGAGGGCAACAGTTTTGTCCTCTGTGCAGATAACCACATAACCACTGCCACTAATCAAGAGTGTGCGTGTGTCCTACAGTGTGGGATTAGAGGGCTTGCTCAGTGCAGCCCAGCACTGAATAGCAGCTAAGTGCACGCACAACAAGGTCACCATGAAACCTGCAGTAACCCCAGCTCCTGCCCACGCACATGCACTCACTCTCCCACTCTTCTGTGTGCTGCACTTAGGGCAGAACAATTCATCACTTTATAGCAAATTTAGAGCATTTCATTGCAATTTTCTAACCAAACACTGATGTGACATCACAACCACAACTACCTGGTTCTCTGACACACAATGTTTAGAGTTCAAGTCTTGAACCAAAAAAACTGGATATGCTGATATGCTGGTCTTTTTGGCCAAAAAAAAAAAAGAAGAAGAGAGACCTGCACCTCAAATTATGGAAAATCAATTTGCAGCTACAGACATGGTCAGAAAAATCATAATTTTAATCATAATTTAATAATTTTCCTCAAATCATTCAGCCTTAGCTGCACTCACGCCCTCATAGACCTGAGTCCTTTTACGACTGTGGCAAAAATGTGTAAGTTTTCATCCATTAATTTTGCAACATAGTGGCTGCTGGAGCAAACGTGGTGATAGTGTATGAGTTGTCACCTTAATCTTTGTTGATAAAAAGAACGTAATAATAGTAAAATTTGTGGGGGCAGTATGATGTCATCTTTAATTAGGCCACTAAATTGTAATTAATCAAGTAAGAAAAAACAGAATGGGAGAGTTTGAAGATGCTTAGCTTTAAACCGCTTTTTTTTTTTTTTTTAAATCTGACGCCATTTCACCTGAGGCCATTTGAAACAGCATGTTTCACCTGTTGTACGATAGCAGTGCTTTCCTGAGACATGAGGCTGTTTTGTTTGTGTTTTATGTGTGAAACCTGACAGCTTTTCGTACAGGCATGATATCTGTTTCTAGAATATTCTCACCTGTCATTTATACCACAATAAATGCGGTATGAATGTAAGACATCACATCACTCATCATGTTAACTGATATATTTATGTATGTGAATAGTAGTGTCTTGCTATGGTTTCATTATATATATGTGTGTGTGTGTGTGTGTGTGTGTGTGTATGTGTGTATAATATTATACTAAAACATGCAAACACACAAACACAGAGGCTTATCCTCTTTCACTCTTTCAAATGCAAAGACACACACAGCGGCGCTCCTGTGCCCACACAAAGAGCTCTCTCTGCTGGGCAGGGATAATTCATCATATTTTACTAGTGACGGCTTTCCACCTCGGCTGAACGATATTGCATCCTGGCAGAGTGACAAGAGAAAGGCGCAGGCACTCTCTGCCTTAGAGGATGCTCCACTCCGTCACCACACACTCACTTTTATACTACACTAGTGCTTGTGTGTGTGTGTGTGTGTGTGTGTGTGTGTGTGTGTGTGTGTGTGTGTGTGTGTGTGTGTCTGTGCGTAATAGAGGAAGAATGGAGCTTTGCTATGTCTTCTTCACTATGCTGAGGGAAGAAAGCTAAGCCAAGCTGAGATGCTTGAATGGACAAGACCTTTATTGCTTGAACTTGCCCTGCAGCACTTAGCAATAGAATGTTTTTTTCCTTCCTCTAGCAGAGGGAGAGAGAGACAGATAGAGATAGAATACATCTAAGCTGAAGAAAGACCATACTTGCAGTGATTGATGTTTGTTAACCAGCCGATACATTTATGCATGCATACAAGCATAAAGGACTGTCATGACTACAGGGCATCAAGTGTCAGTATAATCTGAGTGCTGTCAGATTAATGTAAGGATTAGCAATGATATCAGAATCATATCGACAATATTTCAGATTGCACATCAAATATCATTCGGATGATGAACAATACATCTGATGATGTACAGTGCTGTGCAAAAGTCCTTTAACAGACTTTTTTTATTCTGTTTTTAGAAATTCCTCTTTAATTTACAGGCAAGTACAAGTTATTCATTTTTCATAAGATAATTCTTAGGAAATTTGATAAAAGATTATCCACTAATACAACTGTACACGGTTGAGGTTCCAGTGTAATCATATGTGAAATATATCTTTTCAAGTGAAACAAGTGAAGGCTGGTCTCTGGCTTTTGCACAGTACTATATAGTACTACTACATACACGCATGCATGAGTTTCTACAGGACTCCTATAAGAATCTAATCATATATTCATACAATTACTATTGTTTACTACAGGACAATAAATGTATAAACTTAAAAAAATGTAAATTATAATGTAGTACAAAATAAATACAATGGGATGAAAATATAAATTATAATAAGACGTGTTATAAAACACTATAGAATCTTACACTTTCTTGTTGTATTACGGTAGGTCTTACAGGGTTTTCTCACTTTAAACTCATTCTGCCACATGAATAAACATGTGTTATCGCTTATTGTATCAACGCACAATTTCCATATCAGTGCATCAATAATAAATCAAGGATATAGAGATTTTATGTCCGATAACGTCTCATTTTCACAATGTAAGGGCTGTTTGGTTTTAAAGACAATTTTGTTTGACAGGAGATGCCCCCCTTCTGTCAATAATACCACCCAGAGCATTGAAGGGTTACTCAGTACATAACGAGCATCATTATCACACTCAAACAGAAGGATTCGACCTCCCTGATGCGGTTTCCTACACAGTAGGAGGGTGGGCGAGGAAAAGGAAGACTGACAGAAAGAGAGAGGAAAAAAATGACATGCAAATGAGAGCAGGGCGAGGGAAAATGAGAGAGAGAGAGAAAGAGAAAGAGAGAGAGAGAGAGAGAGAGAGCGCGAGAGCGAGAGAAAGAGAGAGAGGGGGGGGGGGGGGACACAAACGAACAAACTAAAGCACTCATAGGAATTGACTGCCTCTCATTTCACTGCTTTAGGACTGCAGAGAGAGACGAGAGGGAGATGCTGAGGCAAAAGCACATTAATTTGTGCTCTAACGTGGGTGTGTAATGGTTTGGGGTGGGGGGCCGCATTACCACTATCTTTGTCCTTGACACACTGACATCAGGCTACTGTCATGTGACACTCTGTCATTGGCCACCTGGCAAATCGTCCACCTTCTCATGACCTCATCCTCCAGTGACCCGAGGCACTGCGCCGCTACCCCCCCACCCTGCACCCAAACCCGCTCAGCCCCTCCCCCTGCTACCCCCCCCACCCCCCTTGCTGGGAGAAGGTCGAATGGGTCACTGTGTCCTCATCTGTAATCCGCTGCCATTCGTCGGCAGCCGAGGCCGGAGGAGGCAGCCTCGCTACGAGGGGAGAATGCCCAATTAGGCAGCTGTCACACAAAGTGGGGGCTGCAGAAAGAGAAAGAGCGAACAGGCGAGCAAGAGCAGGGCAGAGAGAGCGGGAAAAAGAGAGAGAGGAGGGGAGGGAAAAAGCATCCCCTCCTGTCGGCTGAAAGGACAAGCAGCTGTGGGTGCCAATTACAGCGATATGTTAACCCCTTGAACTCTATTCGTATCATTCAGTTATCAATCTTACAGCGTATTATCCAGTAACTACTACAAATTATTCAGTAATTACTATAAAACTATATTAGTGCTGGGTGATTTCTCGTCAGTACTGGTATGCTGGTACCAGTGATGCTGATTCTCAGTGTTAGGGGTATTGATAGATAATGAGCATTATATCCACGTGTCATCAGCTGGGTGCTGAACAGTTAAAAATTAGGGCTTGCCCAATTAGGGCTTGCCGAAATCTTTCATTATGTTGCTATTCGTTTCTTTATTTAATATTCTGAAGCTTTGTCTTTTCTTAATCCATGAGACCACACCATAATTCTTTTGGTTTCCTGACAACTTTCAGAAATGAAGGTTTATTTATGACTATTTAAACAAAACACTGTATCATAAAGTAGAAGATGGCAGTTTCTTAATGACCAATTTACTTATGATATTGGAATATAAAGCACAGTGATACCCAGGTAATCTCACCTAGTAACTAACATACAGCCACTCTTTCCCCTATGGCTTCACAAGTTTACTGCCCCCTTTTTGGAAAGTGAGATACATTACTGAAAGACATCAAAACAATAAACAATGTTTAAATAAAGAGAATTAGCCAAATACACGTTCATTTGTTTGGCTACAGCTGTGACTGTTCAACAACAATAGGTGAAAAGGCTGATCCTCATTATCTTGTTTAGCCGCCACAGAGCTACCAGGTGGAGACAATCAGGCGGCCAGCTAACCAGCTTTAGCTGATTCCAATAAAACATGAACAGCCGTAAATCAACACAACCTAAATGAAACCTGTATTTTTCCGAATATATCGCAACATCATTAATGAAAATAAACAAATGGATGCTTTGAGTATGGGTGGTCTGTGCTAAAAGAATGTGACACAAACCTGACAAAGCTTGTTTTGATTGGTCTGTAATTCATGACAATGTGTTCATTAACCATAGTATGTTCATTTGTTCAAGATGTTTGACATAAATCTCCACTCAGTGTTTTATCCATTGTGTTACTAATTTATTCCAATAATGACCAGCATCACTATTAACGTATGTAGTTATTTAGTGAGAGGCTGAAGTGTAGGCCCACATACGACACATACTCTTAGGCCCACCTAAGAGTTTATGGGGTTAATCGCTTCCACCCAAAAGGGCCAGGAGAAAGAGAGTTCATGTTCACGCCTACTTTATCTAGCTCATAATAGAATATCTCTGTGTTTACAGCCAGTGTCACGCTCTACTGAGAAACCTAGCTCCAGTTATATAGCACCTCGAATGGTACCAGTGTCATGCCGGAAATGCATCCCCATATATCTGTCGGCCATGTACTTGGCTCTCTTCCAGTGGATCATACATAGATGTGTTATGTCACAGGGCTGGAGAGGCCACAGAAAACACTTGACTGCAGACTGATATTGAAGCGACTCTTTAACCTCTTTTCCAGAATTGTTACATGCTATGGGTTATTATGAACTACAAGAATGCAAGTTACTCTTACAAGGTAACAAATGGAAAGCTAGGGCTCACCGGTGGGGGAACTGAAGGGTTACTGGTATTCTGTGTTAAAAGGTAATACATTTTGAGAAAGGAAATATACTGCACTTAACTATATATTTTGGTTATTTATCTACAGCAAAAACAACAAAAAAAAACAATATTGTTTTTGTTCAACCAATACCGTTATATCAGTGTGGACAATATATCGGTCAGCACTACAACCACCCAACATGTCAGTTGCAGAAGTGCAGCTCCAAAAAGAGCTGACGATGCAGTAAGGACAGGAGTTCTCAGAAGGACCATGTTCACCTTCCCCTGTACTTTTCCACAGCGCTCATGCAGCCCTCAGGTTCTTCTTTTTTTCCTTTTTTTCTTTGCTGTCACAATCTCTCCCGTTTCTTCCCATGCCCCGGAAAAGAGCAGGCAAGTACAGTTACTGAATATTACAAGTTTAATCAGAGATAAATGAGGCCCTGGAAGGGAGAGGGAGCTGACTCTGGGCTGAATAATCTCCCTATTCTTAATTAAATGATTGAAGAAAAGCCAGCACATTAAAAGGAAGAGAGAGCCTGGGTCCCCTGCCTTTTCCCTAGATGGGAGAGAAGTTAATAAGACCGTCGAGTCTCTGCAGTCATCACAGCCAAAATCGAGAGCCCAGAAGAACAGAGACTTTTCAAGGATGTGACCGGGCTCTGACAGAAAGAGGGCTGAAGGCAAGTTAGATAAGGCACGGCAAGACTTAAATTGAAACTACTACTTTAATTTGAAATCAAAGACAACAAGCAAATCTGTCTGATTACCTCCAATAGGTAGCATGAAGAGTTGGCGTAAAGCACACAACAGGCACTCTGCTGAATTATTGTTTGCGTTTTCTCACTGAACAATTAATCATGAAGCATTTGCAGCCAATGAACCAGATGTAGTCTGTATCATCATGAATTAGGGGTGGACAATATGGCAAAAATATATCACAAAACTTCTATATCATAATATCTCAAAATGTGATGTTTTTGCAATTGCTAAGTCTGAACAAGAATGAAGCAGTACAGCCACATTTAAACTACGACCACAAATGATTCGCATTTAACATTATATGATAGTCAAATCTAAATATCAGAAGCCTAATTTTAAGCAATATCTGCCAATATCGATTCTGATATCATGGTGTATTCCTATTTGAGGCAAAAGAGAAAATATTCTTTCATAAGCAACTATTAAATCATGCTCATCTTCATCTACAGTTTCACTGATGTCTTGAATGTCCAATAGCCTTCTTAAGACATAAAACTTTAAAGCTTTGGAGACCCCTGTGGTGTAAATGTGTAATTGCATGCAACGTGCGAAAGAACATGACTCTAAAGCATGTTGAACGAATATTCAAAGTGAGCCAAGTCAATACTCGGTGACTGATGCAAGTGCCTTATCTACCACTGTCATCATATCATCGCTACTATAATGCTGAGATCTCAACATCTTCTTGCTGAGGCTGTGCGTGACATTGACACTCTAAGCAGTATTTCAGCATGTTTTTTTTTTTTTATTTCCTCCTCATTCAGTAATGCTAAGTCTTACAAGGTGCAGTTTTAACAACTTAATTCATCAACCAAATGCTTGCTGTGCCACACAGCGTAAGGCTGGTCAAGTTTTCTGCAGTTCCAGGTAGAAAGTTCAGATTTGGGTAGTGAAACTCTGAATAAATGTGTTGACAATTGTGCTTTGTGTGTTCCTCACCCTTTTCCTTCAGCTGCAGAGGTGTCATGAATAATAAAACACACACGTCCAAGCGTCTGCTAAATTTAAAAGCCGATTCCCTTTCAAACGACTCGTTTTCCAGCAGAATCACAGAAATGCTTGTCATAGCAGTGGCGTGTACAAAGATAACGCTTGTCTCCACATGAGAAGCTGGAGGGGTAGGCCTGCTCTCCCCTGCGAACGGCTTACAGATTCTAGCCCGTAGCAGCAAATAGATCGTACAATGAGGGAAGGGAGGAACCTATTTTTAACATGACAACTTCAGAAAGGGGCATAAGCAGAGAGGATGTGAGCCACTACACTGCAAACACATGCAGGCACATTCCCTTGAACACATACACAAACCTGAGAATAAACGTAAAATGAGATGTGTATGTGGCCTATAATCTCTTAACCAGCACGGAAGTCCACTTAGGCTTTAGCAGAAAATGGGCCAACCACATTCCCCACGTTTGCCTGGGCAACCATGTGGTAACTTATCACTATATATTTTTTCCCATACAATTCATTACAGGTCATTATTAACAATTAACCTGATAAAAACTAACGGCATGCTGACAATTCACACAGAGACATTGTCATTCCTGCCTGAAAGTGTGTTTTCAATTAAAATATATAAAATCACACCGGCAGGAGTTATTCATTTTCCAGTGTCAGAAAAAACAAGACAACAAGATTTAACAGAAAATAACACCTTTTTTCAGTATATAGTGTGTCTATCTTGTGCCTTTATTACACCTTCCATTCTTTTCAAGAGAAGTGCTTCCAGTTTGTCAAATAAATCTTCAGGAATATTTTTCCAAACCTGCAAAGCTCAGTCTTAGAAGTTGGTTCCAGGTTCTGCTTCTCATGATCCAATTAATCCCAACTACAAATTTAGACCATCACTTCATGAAACCTTATTTCACATCTCAGACGTCTAGTTCCCCACGACCCTGACGGAGAAGCGGCTTAGAGAATGGATGGATGGATGGATGGATGTCTAGTTTTGGTGTTCAGTGCAAATGTTCTTTTTTGTCTATTTCCTTTTCTCAGTAACAACTTCTTGACAGCCATACATCCTCTTAAACTCACAGCATTGAGTTGAAATGATGGACAGAATTGTTTTTACATCTTAAGCAAGAATGGAGCTTGTTTTTCTCCTCTCTCAAAGATGAAAGCCTTGAGTACTGGTTATCTGATAGGGACAGTTTTGGTGGTCTATATAGAAACTTTTCAGGAAGATTGCACTTTTTGACTGCATGAACCCAAAACGTCCAGTTGTTAATTCTAAAACTTTTTTTTTTCCATAGTATAAATTTTTCATCTACTATACAAACTATATAATTATGAAAGTGATTAACTGAAGTAGGGACTTGTTGAGCCTTAAGGTTTAAGAGGGTAACAGAGGTCTGACCTTAACCTCTATTACATTGTATATACGTTAGCTAGTCATGTAAGCATTTGAGATCTAAAAGTAGTCCCTCCTGTGCTTCTGGCCTGCTCTGCGTAGCGCGGTACGCCCTGAGAACAGCTGACTACACACTTTCCCTTGCTTTGACTTAAATAATATAAGCACTTTTGAAGGACTTGAAAAAGACAAAAGTAATGAACGCAACTCCAGAGAGGTACCGCAGCTCCTGACACAGACGGATGGGCAGGGCACGGCCTGTCAGTGGTGGCAGCGCTCACTCTTACCAGCGCTAATTAGCAGAAATGAAGCAGGATTAAGAAGTTAATAGGGGGAAAATGGCACGACTCACAAGGCTAAACGAGTCAACAAACTTTTAAGAGGGCCTGTCTCTTTAAGCAGTGTTTACACTATTGCTATCACGCCTGCGCTCTTTGTCTGTCACTTGTAAATGGGTACAAAGAGCTCTCAACAGCATGCTGAAGTGCCACATGAATTTTGCTGCATTCTGAAAACATGTTCACCTTACATCTCCATAAAAATTCACAGGAAGACCCTTAAACCCTACAAGCCAGAATGTGGGTCAACTCTCCAATTCCTCACTCTCAACAGCAAACTCGTATGTTTCATAGTAGTTACAGAATATACAAAGTAGCTGCTAAATAGTAAGCGTCATTGATCTTACTGAAATGAGATTTTGTCAGAATTGAGGACTTTAAATGCTCGGCCAGTACATTTGTATTTGTAAATATAAGAGGATATATTTTAAAATTATTTAAATATAATAAAAGTTTTTGTTGCATGCTAAAAGAAAAAAAAAGGAAAAAAAAAAACAAACAAAAAAACACATTCTTCACATCAGAATAGATGGAAAGCAAAGTCAAAAGACTCAAACCCGTTAACACAGACCATAAATCAAGTATATACATGTAACTTACTGTGTAATTACATAATAATAAGAGATAACATCCTTTGTCTTTTAGGTTACTAATACGATGTTGAAATGTTAAGAATTAGCCAATATAGAAATACATTTTTTAAAATGTGAGGAATAAAAAAAAACTTTTAAGCTCTAAAATAAGCTATTTTTAATTGAATCACTTTACTACAGCATCTGAAAGTCAACTATCATGCTCAGACTACTCAAACCCTCTAATGACCTCACAAATAGAAATATACTTAGAGATATAATAGAAATATAATTAACAACATCACATTATACCATGCTATTTCAGAATAAATTTGTTGTAGGACTGAATCTGATTCTTTTTTTTAACCGCTGATATCCATTTTCTGTACCTGGTATCACACTGGTGCCATCTCTGATAATGTAATGGAAAAATAAGCCTGCAGCTGAAGGGGCTGAGAAGGCACCTGTTTCAATAAGTAAAAGCATTAAGACTTTACTAATTTAGAAATATAAAAACAAAATACTTCAAAAGCTTCTAAGAAGCATAAACTAGGAGGTACAAGTCCAGGATAACCCTACAAGAACACAGGCCTGTGGAGAGGCAGCCAGAGAACAGCATGTCTCAGGTTGTCTGCAAATGGGGAGAGATGAGGGAAAACGGCTGAGCAAATGAGGCCCTGGCAGCTCTCAGCCAGCGCAGAGTGAACTCTGTTTGCCCAATGCACACAGGCACACAGGGAGAGATGACTTTTACAGCAACCCCATCCTCCCTCCTTCCCTCTAGCTATTTCTAATATTATAATAGTAATAATAATATTATATATATATATATATATATATATATATATATATATATATATATATATATATATATTATGCCACGTGTATGGAATTAATGTAATATGTTCCATTAGTATTATATATGTGATCTACATGTATATGTAGTATTATATAAGTATCTATATGTAATAACATGGCCCATATGCATTATATATGACTATCTATTTGTAATCATAATTTTCTAAGCCTGACCTTAAACCTAATTCTAAACTTAAGCTCAGAGACAAAAAATAAAAGACTTTGACCTTTCAGAAAGCAAACAAAAAAATACATAAAACATGCAGCTTGTGTAAAAAAGTACAAAGTCAGGACTAATCTGTTGCTGTTGTATTTATATGCTGTTGGCATTGTAGGTTAGCCCTGTTTTTCTCTGGTTTTCCAAAGTCAGGACATTTTCATCCTGAAAATGTACAAAACATGCAACCATACACACAAATATATACACACACACACACACACACTCTGTTCCCCTCGCTCTCCACTCACACACACACATAGACACGTACACACTCTTCATGTCTCTCTCTCTTTCTCTCTCTCTGGGTGCTTGAATGTCAGGGGGTGAGCGCATGTGACCTTGTGTGGCGTCAGAAGCACACTGAGGGTCGTGCTGCCTGCAGCCGCCCTTGAACTGCATCATCTGCAAGACAAAAAACCCTCCATGCTGCCCTGATGGATCTCTCAAATATCCTGCCTGTCTCCAGTGGCTGTGCGGATTATCAGCTCAGTGACGGACATTTCATTGAGGCTGTGCACCTTTAACCTTATGCCTTGGCTGAATCGAACAGCTATCTGACTGTCTAGCCAACAGTGCTCTATATGAAGAGAGACTCCCCAGACAGTTTTTGATGAAAGAGGGGAGATTAAAGGGCCCATATCACAAAAAGCCTCTACTGCTTTTTTGGAAATGTTTGAACACTATTTAAATGCATCATTCACTTTCTACTCTAAAAAGTCAATTTAATAAACATAAGCTGGTTAAGTTTTGAATTAATTATTGTTGTGACAACTACAAAAACACATCTATATATGCTGTCCATTCAACCTATAGCAGTTTAGCCTGCTCATTTATACTGAGGTGATAAGAAGTGTTGTTACTGCACTTTTAAGCCTAGACTGCTTTAAAAACAACAACAAAAAAAAAAACACAGACAATACAGGGCAGCCAGTCAGAACAGAGATGATTTGCATGCAAAGGCACAGAAACAAAAATGGCCTGTTTAATTTTAATGGCTCAAGAGAGGTTGGAAAATGGTCATGTAGAAAATGAAAAAACTAACAAAATATAGAACATCACCCTTTACATGAAAAGCAAAACATATTTGTGATCTAACAAAGTTTTTCTCCCTTGTGCACTTGTATAAAAGTGAAGCTGGACTATTGCAATGGCATCTATGTCCACCAACACATTACACAATCAAAAGCCAACCCAAGGCGCGACACAAATTAGTATGTATAGCATTACATTAACACTTCGTGGAGTGACACCCAAGACGGGGAGCTTTTTCTGAGAGAGGCCTGATGCAAACAGAACATTTATGACGTGAACGGTGACAGCTTCTCAGAGGCACGGGCCCCCTTCCGAGGAAATATAGCTGGCCCTCTTGGCCGATGAAAGTCTATACCCTGCAGACGGCAGCCATGCCTGCACCCAGCTGTTCTTGTGCTGCACTTGGGTATGCTTTAGCCCTCACCCAGCGCTCTCTCATTTAACCTCCGGGGAGTCATCAGGGAGGGAACGGAATTCAGCGTTGTTCATCATCCTATTCTGGTATGGCTAAGAACACGTTGCCAGATATCTTATCTGAAAATACTGGGCCTGTAAGGTTGGCCTGCGTGGCCTGCAGCATAACAGCTAAGTTTATAAGACCTGGCAAACTTCCCTTGATGAAATATAAAGGAAAGTATCACATGAGTTTCAGGCTATTAACCCTGGGCCTATTGTTTGGTTCTTAAATGTAAGGCCTATTAGTCAGCAGCTACTATGAATAACTCAGTAACTACTGTGCAACTAATATGCAAGTTATGTAGGTAAGAGAGTGAGAAATTGTGGGCCCATATATAAAGTTAAGATTAAAAGTGTCGACAACAGGAACAGCAACAATAACAACAGCAGCAATAACAACAACAACAACAACAACAACAGCAACAACAGCAAAAACCACAGCATTAAAAACAGCAAAACTGGTTAACCATTGCTCTACATTCCACACCTCCTTGAAACCCAGGATTATGATTGGGTGTTAGTACTGCTAGAAATTATTCTGTAATTATTATGAAAGATGGGTAAATATGAAAGTGAGGAACTCTACTGTGGGTCCACATATGGGCCCTTACGCAACTCTCTGGCTAACAAACAGGTTCAAATATCTTTTCTGTCAAATGATGTTCATTTTTAATATTTATATGGCATTGCACTGAACACCTGTCAGAACCCTGATAAAGACTAGAGTGATGAGGTGAACCTGGATCAGGAGCTCAGTTTGAATAACCAAATAAAGAAGGAGGACTCCTTAGCCTCTTAAGTGACCTGAATGCTTTTAGAGTCAGCTCAATCAAAAGTTGTCCTAATTCTGCAAAAGCCATTTGAAAGAGACATTGAAAATACTGTGAATGCCATTTATCACCTTTTTAACTTCATCAGAAGACAGCCAAATTATATACCTTTTAGAACCCAGAGGTATGGATCTATATGCGGATTTTTGATTTAAAATGGAAATTCATTTTTAACACTTTCAAAGCGTATTAGTTCACTTCTATATATATATATATATATATATATATATATATATATATATATACACATACACACATGGCTCAAAAAAAGTTCTGGATTTGGAGTCACACACAAAATTAAAGTGGAAAAACACACTACAGGCTGATCCAACTTTGATGTAATGTCCTTAAAACAAGTCAAAAAGAGGCTCAGTATTGTGTGTGGCCTCCATGTGCCTGTATGACCTCCCTACAACGCCTGGGCATGCTCCTGATGAGGTGGCGGATGGTCTCCTGAGGGATCTCCTCCCAGACCTGCTCTAAAGCATCCGCCAACTCCTGGACAGTCTGTGGTGCAACGTGACGTTGGTGGATGGGGCGAGACATGATGTCCCAGATGTGCTCAATCAGATTCAGGTCTGGGGAACGGGTGGGCCAGTCCATAGCTTCAATGCCTTCATCTTGCAGGAACTGCTGACATACTCCAGCCACATGAGGTCTAGCATTGTCCTGCATTAGGAGGAACCCAGGGCCAACCGCACCAGCATATGGTCTCACATGGGGTCTGAGGATCTCATCTCGGTACCTAATAGCAGTCAGGCTACCTCTGGCGAGCACATGGAGGGCTGTGAGGCCTCATTACTGACCCACTGCCAAACCGGTCATGCTGAAGGATGTTGCAGGCAGCAGATCGCTCTCCACGGTGTCTCCAGACTCTGTCACATGTGCTCAGTGTGAACCTGCTTTCATCTGTGAAGAGCACAGGGCGCCAGTGGCGAATTTGCCAATCCTGGTGTTCTCTGGCAAATGCCAAGGGTCCTGCACGGTGTTGGGCTGTGAGCACAACCCCCATCTGTGGACGGCGGGCCCTCAAACCATCCTCAGTCGGTTTCTAACTGTTTGTGCAGACCCATGCACATTTGTGGCCTGCTGGAGGTCATTTTGCAGGGCTCTGGCAGTTCTCCTCCTCTTCCTCCTTGCACAAAGGCGGAGGTAGCGGTCCTGCTGCTGGGTTGTTGCCCTCCTATGGCCTCCTCCACATCTCCTGGTGTACTGGCCTGTCTCCTGGTAGCGCCTCCAGCTTCTGGACACTACGCTGACAGACACAGCAAACCTTCTTGCCACAGCTCACACTGATGTGCCATCCTGGATGAGCTGCACTACCTGAGCCACTTATGTGGGTTGTAGAGTCCGTCTCATGCTACCACAAGTGTGAAAGCACCACCAACATTCAGAAGTGACCAAAACATCAGCCAGAAAGCATAGGTACTGTGGTCTCCACCTGCAGAACCACTCCTTTATTGAGTGTGTCTTGCTAATTGCCAATAATTTCCACCTGTTGTCTATTCCATTTGCACAACAGCATGTGAAATTGATTGTCAATCAGTGTTGCTCCCTAAGTGGACAGTTTGATTTCACAGACGTTTGATTTACTTGGAGTTATATTGTGTTGTTTAAGTGTTCCCTTTATTTTTTTGAGCAGTGTATGTGCTGAATGGCACAATACAGGGCAGCCAATCAGAGCAGAGGTAATTTATGTAGAGCTTCAAAGTTTTTAAAGGCACAGCAACAGCCTGTTTCATTTCTCAGTCCTCTCACTTCACAAGCCATACAGTTCAAATATGGACAGTAAGCTGCAAACACATTCCGTTCTGAATTCACTGTTTATGTGAGGTCATGAAACCAACTCATTTACATATATCCACCCATTTGATCTATAGCGGTTTAGCCCCCTACTCAGACTGAAGTTATGAGGAGTGTTTCAGCCAGACTACTTGTTCAGTAAATAACGGTACAGGGCAGCAAATCAAAGCAGATGTCATTTACACATGTTACAATTAAAGGCAAAGTAACAGAATTTTTTTAATTCCAAGAGAGACAAAGGAAAGGTGGAAAACAGACATGACTGTTTTTGGTACATAAAACCACACACATATCAAACAGACCTGAGACGGGACAAATAAAATGCAAAAAACAAAGTTGGATATGGGCCTTGTAAAGTAATAGCAAAAAATCGCCAAATCAGCTGATTATCTATCTTGCTTCCTAGCTGTTGGTACTTAGTAACAGCTAGAGCTTAAATAAACAAACACAACGCACCAAGGTGTTGTAGCACTAGTTCGATTTTTTTCAATAAGACCCGTGACCCCAATTATTTACATGCACTTGTCTCAAGCCAGGTAATAAAATCACACCCATTTATATTGCTATTGGTTGTGATGTGGAAAATACTGGGGGTTAGCTTAAATGACAAATGGACTTTATTTCTTTCAGTTTTTATTATCAATGAGTAAACTTCTAAGACTTTATCATTAAACTGATTTTAAAATATCACAGACATTTTGGAACTATAAACAAGATGTTATATAAATGTATATATAAAAATCCTGCTATTGAAGTTTCTTGAGTTCTACATCATAACAGTACACACTGTACACATACCACCCAGATCTACTACAGAGTCAAATCCAAACTGTTCCCCAATAAGCTCACTCATCATGCAGTCTAGCTTTGTTGAAGAGAAAACAGGTCAGATGTAGTTCCTTTCTGCCCTAACAAAAGAAAAGTTCCAGCAAGTTTTATCACAACTCTAACTCTAAGGAGACCACCTTCATTAACCCCAGCAGAGAAAGATCAAGCACTCATATGGCCAGATGCGTTTTCAGGCCCTTATCAGGCAGCCTGTATGAGAGACAGGCTGATCTTAATTAAATAGTGCTCCTAGCTAAAGGCTATGCAGCAGTCTGCCTGCCGCTCGTTTTCACCCGCTTCACGGCCTGCCTCGCCCCAATCAGCATGAAGATAATTCCAGCAGCTAATGGCAAAGGACTCTTTTTCCACTATGAAAATTCTTCGCCTTATTAAATAACATACTGTCCCACATAATATCGAAAGCAAATGGTTTTTCTGATGATTGTAGGAATCAAAGATCGGAGGCAAACTGGACTGTGTCAGCTGTGACAGGTTCCTTGGCTTTTGATTTATGTGTTGGTTCAGAAGACCACTGTGATTCTTGTTGCTCTGAACATATTTTATGTGTAGTTGTTTGTTCATTTCTGGTTCCAATTGTAGCTACAGCTGCAAAAAATAAAAATTCTGATGTGTTATTCATATGAATTAATCTAATTAAACTAATACGCAATAAAATGGCTTAAATTTGGCCTGTAAATATGAAAAGCTGTAACAATAATATACTTGACAATGTTCTGACACACTGAGGAACTCTTTAACAAGAGCTAAATTACCACCACAATGATTTGTTTAATCCCATAATTCGGAGCTAGAGTAAGTAATAAACAATATCTAAAAATAAGTGATATAATAATAAATATGCAGATTAACATTATAGCTCTTCTGGCTGCAGCATCATTTAACTAGTTTAATATTTTGATGGGTTCATTCACTAGAATTCACTAGACAAGCTGTGTGTGAATAGGTCTGTAGGACAAGTTTGGTATGTCAGAACTCTGCTATGGTGGGAAAGCTACCATGTTCTGACCGTTCTAACATACAGAATCAGCACCAGCATGTGACCAAAAATAACGGTGTTGGTCAGAACTGCATCTAACTTTCAGCCATAACTGTTCTTTTTCTTTCGCTATCTGCTCACATAGGTACAACAGTATAAACAAACTGCTGACCTCTTCAGGTTAAGACTTTAACTGACTCTAATCAACAACAGAAAACATTTTTGATAACAATGTATAATTCACCCCTAGTTGTATCATTAATACCACAGTGCTTCCAATACAATCTTGAACCAATGTAAACAGACAGTCAGTATAAAAATAGCCTTTTTGTGAACTGGAAAATGTTCTTGTGCTGGACTGCTGTCTGCGCGCTCTGTGTCGCTCACATACCTTCCTGCCTGTGAACTGCCAGTCTAACCCTGGCCTGACCTTCAGCACGGAGAGGCAAACAAGGCTGACCCACCGCTAAACTTTCCCCAGCTGGATGATAAGCGCCTGTTTAATTATATTCATCTACATGGATCTGACATTGTTCCAGGATGAAGTCAGAGCTCTGCAAGGTTACTGAGCGCTGAAAGCGGATGGGAATTTTAAAAGGCGCACGCTGCAGCGCTTTGCAGCCAGCGACTATATTTTCTTCTTTGTTCCACGAGCCACAGAGGACAGCATCCCTATCTGTTAGCGTGGAGGGCAAACAAAGGGCCTTTGCAGATTAGAGGCACGTTGAGTGAGATTATCAGCAAAAAAAATCGCATAAAAAGGGAAATGTCACTCAAAAATGCAACATTAACGTATTTTCACTACTTTTTTCCCCTTTCAGTTTTATAAAACAAAGTCACAAAATATAGCGAGGAAGTCACTTTTTGAAGTCTGTGTTCATTTGTGGTAGCAAATACACATGAAAACAAAAGCTCCTGAAGGGCTCGTGGCTTTTATGTACTCTTTTATATTATTTGAAGGTTCTTTTGATCAATTATTGGAAGTGGTTCTTCCATGGTATTAGGAGTGGCGAAAAAATAAATTAGTTCTGAGATGCATCGTGATTAAATTCTGTATTGATTCACAGCAAGATTTTTATATAGGCTCTGCCTCCTCGTTACTTCATAGAAACACACACAACCAGAAGCTTTATAAAGTAGGATACTTTTGCATGGCTTAACTTGAAAGACGACAAAATTCACGGCCTCTAATACATGCATGTTTGGGGTCACAACTTGGTTGTTTATATGAAGCAACGGGCCAGAAATGTAGTAAACTGTGGTTAAGTTTAAGTACTACCTAAAAATTGCTACCAGGCTAATCCAGTAGTATTCAGAGTTAAGCTTTTTGTTTAATGTCTTTGTGATGTTGTTTAATCTTTATGTTTAAGAAATTACTGAAGGATTAACTGTAAAATTACCCAAATGTTACCTGAATGTGTGTTACAAGTTTTGAATGTGCACATTAAGGCTAGAACTGCTATAATTATTATTAAAAGCAGTCAAAGATAAGTCAAGGCACAGCTGTGAAAATCTGGTGTTAAAGGGACCATATCACAGAAAAACAAATTCCCCTTGCTTTTTAGAAATAAAAGACTCTGATGCAGTATATACACATGGTTAAAGTTGTTATTTTGAATTCTCTGTTTTTGTGATGTCATGAAACCAACTCATTTACATATATCCACCTACTCAGCCTGCAGGAGTTTGGCCTTGTCCATTCTCCTAGAAGCTATAAGGTGTGCTTCAGCCTGGACTGCCTTGTCAGTAAGGCACAGTACAATAAAATGGTCATGTAAAAATGAATTTTTGGAACATAAAAACACAACTGTTGTAAGCGGCCCTAAGGGGAAAAAAGAAAAACGTGATTAGATTACACTGGAAACCCAACTGAAGCCCTAATGAAAATTAGCAATAGTATAGTGGTGTTATTTATATAAAAGCTTCTTATAAAGAAATATTTTCTACACTAAACACTGCTATGTAAGCGCCTGCATGCAACTGTGTTACCTTAGAGATTTCATTGATGCTACAAGGGAAATTTGTAATTTTCCTGCCTAACTATGCCCAGACTGGAGGTCTAGCTGCCTGCAGAGCAGTGCTTCCTGGGCAGAGGGTGGTTAAGTGCCTTGCTCAAGGGCACAACCAGGTACTCCTGGTCAGTTCTGGGATTTGAACCTACAACCTACCGGCTCACCTCTCCCACTGCTAGGCTACTGGCTACCCCACATCCTGACAAATACAGAGAAAAAGATAGCTTAATTAATCAAAAATTGAGATGCATCAAATAAACAACATCGAGGTAAACTGGGTTCCTTGAACAAAAATTGTCAGGTGCCTAGAGATTCCCACCCCTACAGCGCACCAAGACCCCTTTTGTTACTTGTAGTGTGGCTTCTTCAATTTTTATTTGGCACAGGCAAATTATCCAACTGAACTACAGCTCTATAAAACTCTTTTATTAATTGAAACTGGAGTGCAGGAATGCCTGCATGCATGTGGAGGACACTGAAGTTTTCATGACAGCAGTGGGCCTCATCACTCACAGGCAGGTCAATTCTCTCTGATAGATATGTTTACATGTGTGTGCTCGGCGGGGGAGGAGTGTGCAGGGCCGCTATAAAATATGTTTAATGGCTGCACCCAGTGCTGCTCCAGTCTTCATCACATTTACAGGCAACTTGGATGTTTTATCACCTTCAGCTCTCCTTGCTACCTCTTGCTAGCCCACACAAAGCGGGCGGACGAATAGGCCCGATCACTAATTAGATCATTGCCCTTATTTACAGCATTCAAATGTTTTCAGGTCAGCTCTAATCTCATCCTAATCAGTAAGGTCAAGCCACAAAAAAGTGCAGATGGCTTAGAAAAAAAAAAGAAAAAAAGGCCAGCTCCATCAGTTGTCTGGCTGGAGTGTCAGCCACTAACCGCTAAATAGCGTTATGTAAGCAGGACAATGGCACAGAAAAAAGGTTAGCGCTGAAGCGCTCGGCCGCTGCGGGTAAAACGGAGGTTCGCTGAACCATAATTGAAATGGTGTCATAGCAGCTGACCGTAGTTTTAGCTCAGTTCACGGAGGGTCGCGCACCGTTTTGCATCTTACTGCTGACAAGTTCAAAAAGGTTGTTTTCAGACTATTTCAAATCCCCTCAGCTTGACTTTGACACGGTGAAATGAGATAAACTTGTCCCTGAGGCTGCGAGGAGGGTGCTCTATTCAGCACCTGAATTCAAGGTGACAGCTTCGTCACCTCTCATATCTTATGCAACACTTCCTTTGTCAGGGAAAACACATTTGGCTAAAAGCCACCACTCAAAACTTTTATCTGAAAGGAGAAGAAGAAGAAGAAGAAAGTATTATAATCCTTCTCCTGCGGAAGACACCTACTAACATATCAAACGAGTGTGATTCATTCTGCTATCAGTCAGATCTAGCAAATCAAACAAGTGCCACATAATTTTTTTGTTGTGCACCTTTGGCCCAGATAATTTTCACACAGCGTAGCAGTTCTGGTTCCGTGTTCCACTTCCATTATGCTGATGCCTCAAATGAGCGCAGCACTCTGCAGAAAGCCTACGAGGTCTGTGCACAGTCACGTCACTCTGTCCTGCAAACAGAACTAAATCCGTATGAACCGTTGTTTGAAGACGTTGACTTTCTCTGTGCCAGGGTGAATAAGTCTTTCCCCCTATGACCTTTACTGGTAAGAACATTTAAAGCTAATGCTTTAGTGGGCTGCTTGCTAAATGATGGGTGATTAATTAAATGAGTCACCTATGATTCATTTAAACAGCCAGCACAGACACTTTCCAAATAAGCGTCTGGTGTCTGCAGGGCCGTGTTCTGGAAGCACTGAAAAAGCACATCTTGCTGGTCATGTGCTGAGGTGCTTTCTTTCCTTTGTCCCTTTTCTGACTCTCTTCAAGACTTACATCAAGATAGTGTGTCTTTCTAGCCCTGGCAAAACAATGTATCAAACCCTGCTTGACCTTGATGTGACTCCTGCGTTAGATAACAACCTTGAACTATTGGCTACACCCAACAAAGGCACAGAGCCCTTTATCCACTCAACAGAATGATCTGGATCAAGTTTCAGGCCCCATTATTGGAGATGCCCACTAAAAATACACCAGTGAATAGGGAAGAGCTGTCCCAGAGTGGAATGGATGATAATTATCTCAGGTTCGAGGAAAACAACCTGCTCATCCAGGTCAGGTCTGAGGCTGATACCTCCGTATTTACCTGATTCACAATGACATAACTGCCACTTGCTAACAACAGATGGGTACTGTATTGTTTGCTTACATAGTAACAATTACGGACGCACTGATGTGGCAACTGTGGGCTGATGCGGATATTTTTCATGTTCTAAGTTGCTGATGCTGAATCCCATAAAAAATGTGGAAACACTTCATATGTCTACCTGATTAGCATTTTGGAGAAATATAACATTTATTTGGAGAGAGATATACATCATATACACACACATTACATGTCTTGTTGATTTCCTAAATTAAAATAAGTTTAATCCTGTACACATGAAACAAACTTAAATATGCCATTTTCTGCAAATGCTAGTGCACAAGTTTAATATATTGGTGGAAAAAAATATCATTATACATCTCTAGTAATAATCAAGTAAAAATCTCTCTTAAATTGGCCTGAAGGGGTACAGATTATCTCCTATAATCAGTTTTGATTTATTTTAATGTAGATCACTTTGCTTAAAACTGTACTTCTTATACCTTATATATTCTTGAAGCCAGTGACATGATCCCTGAGAAGGACAGTGGTAAGTACTTGTTTATCTCCAAACTACCACATCAGCTCCAAACTATCCTACTAGGCATTGTGACAGCCTGTGGTACAGGAACGGAAACTAGGTTTTCATTATCCATTTTTCATTACCATATGAAGGAGTGAAAGGTGACTATCTGGGAACCTTAAAGGCCTCTTGGCTGGCTTAGAGTGAATCCTGCTGACGTCATTAAGAGGAGGGACACGTTGTCGGCTGAATTTCACCAATGATACTTTTCTGAACCAATTCAAGTCTGCATTGCAAAAGTTTGCAATTATCTGTAATAATGAACCAGAATATTTTATATATAAACTGCATAAAGCTATAACTGCTTTGATCAAGTCTGTGTTAGGTGAGGAAGACACCTGTGAGTGCTCTCACTCCCACAACTCTCTCTCTCTCCTCAGAGTTTTAGCCTGCTGATTTTCTTCAAGCTTCTGTCTTAGTTAAGCCTGTGTCTAAGCTTATGTGTGTCTATATGAACACGATAACCTGTTGAGGCGATTTTGCTTTATTTTTATCCTTTCTTTTAACCGTGTTTCCTTTTCATGTTCCTATAATTCTGAAAAAGGTTTTTCTTATATATTCTATTGTTATTTTACTCTTGAAATTAAATGTGTGGTCTCTTTGTAGATCACATCACAGAAATCATGAATGTGTCTTTCATTTCTGAACGTTTATTTCAGTCATGCTGTGCAAATTTACTCAATACCTGAACATGTACATATATCCACTTATTCAGCCTACAACAGTCAAGCCCTGCCCATTCACACTGAAGAAGTCAGGAGGGACTACTGTTCATTTACATATATCAGTCTAAAACACACTGTAACCAATAGTTCTAAGGGATAAAAAGAGGTTGGACCACACAAATCCGATAAGTGAAACTAAAGCGCACATAAATCTGATAAGTGGGCCAAAATAAAAGAGAAGAAAATGCTGGATATAGGCCTTTTATCAAAAGAAGATTGATACAGAAGGGTTCTAATGCTGAGATGTACCATTGGCTCTCAAATGGTTAAACAGCTGTGCCCATTTGACATGTATGAAGTGATCCTTAGAAAAGCCAATGACAGCAATAAAACCAAACCAAAACAGGACCTTGCAAAAGACTCCAAGCCAAAAGACCCCACCTTTCTCGGAGGGCAAGTATTAGCATATCAAAGTGTCATGCTCAAAGAGCAGGACTGTAATATTTACTCAGCTGTCTTTGGTGCTTCTGTCCTCCCTACACCACAGATTCCTCCCTCAGCCCCAAACATGGAAGGCAAACACACAACGCTGAAACAATGTGCCATGACCTGAACTTAAAAAAATGCTCCCCCTGGGTAACAGCATGAACCATACACCCACCCACAGTGTGAGGGGTGACCACTGTTGCTCAGCAACAGATTAGCCTAGCCTACTCTTAAGTACAGTGATTCAGTGAGCAACATTTGCACCCTTTCATATTGCGGGCAAAGACGTTCCCAAACATTAATACCAGAGCAGTTCTTGACAATGAACTGACTTCAACTGTTCAAAACAGCTGTGAATCGGTCACTGCGCTAAATATCAGACTGCGGTGTACTTTCTGTGGATTATAATGGATTCAATGTGAGTCGTTTTTTATCTACTGCCAGCAGGCGTATTGTTCATCCATGTCGTTTCTGAACTCAGATGTGGATCTAAACGAACTGAGGACCAGTATGTGGCTTTCACATCCTAATGAGTACAATCATATGAATAGAGGGCATTCTTATTTGTCACACTTGATACACAAGGCTGCACATCTGAACTACTCAATGCTAGCAGACCTCATTCAGTATGCACAGCCAGTTAGAGATCTCTCCTTCAAGGCCGTGGCCAAGTGAAGAACTTGACCTGCCTACAAAGATTCAACAGGTCAACAGGAACAGGACCCAGAGGTTCATCTTCCAAAACGTAGAGTTATAGATTATCTTGTCTTAGTATTTACAAGCTAAGCTGGAATTAGAGCCTCATTCGGTGTCTGAAGTAACCCAACTCCTGAGATCCCACACACAAAGGATATGCCAGGATTTAAATACAATTCGTGACACCATAATCTTTCTTAACCATATGCTATAGATTACTGGTTAATGGATTCACTTTAATTAACTCTTAAGAAACACGCAAGTCTGCCAAGTTCAAGCTGTGCATTAGTCAGGGCATCCAGACGTGTTGTGGTCTTCATCGAACTAATTAAAAAAAAGATTTTAATTATGACCTAGTAAAATACAGAGATGGCACAGATAAGCATCAGTATCAGAAAAACACCAACACAAAATACTGTATTGGATATTGCAGAAAAAGGAATGAATTTAATCCAATTCTGTACCAAATGCCTGAAACATTGCAGAATTGCCTGCAGCACAGCATATCGTGAAGTAGGTCCCTAGATTTTTCAAGATTTCTGAATACTTAAATAGTTAAGATGTAAATATAGTCATTGAGCTTGATTTGCTCCTTTCTTGGAAAACTCAAGTTGGAATTTTTCACTGTGGTGGTAATAGGAACCAGACGTCTAGAGCATTAAATGGCTCTAAAAAGTTCCCTCACAGAAAGCCATCACACAAAATGGTTATAAATACACTGACTGAAGCCTGGGATACTATTTAACTCCTAAGATAGCTTTAAGATAATGCTTTGGCCTAAAGTCCATTCCTGGCAGAGAGGCCTTCTAGACAAAAGTAGTGCTCAAAGATAACATTTAAATTTGGGGTTTTACCTCTATTTTACTATTATCAACATAACATATAAAAACTCTAAAGACCTGTGTAGGTCCACTTGTTGTTTTGGATAGTAAATAAAATGGCCATACGTTTGTTGTAGACATCATGGCTTAGAGGAAAACTATATGGCAAAAAGGTAATATTGTGAAACTTCAAAAAGTCTTTACGATCTGTGATATGTCATATATACTTTTTATGACATCTGATAAATTGTAAAAGACAAAGTAGTGCGGCACTTATAAAATTACTATCAAAAAATATGAATAGAATGATTTATATTCAACATTTCACACACTGAGCTGCACTAAGTCAAATAAACAGGACTTATTTTGCTGTCTTCACAAACAAGCATGTAGTTGGGAAGATTTACATACTGACACTATCCAGGAAAAGCATATTGTGACATACTGTGATACTTTTAACGTTTAAATTATGTAGATATTTTGAAGTGTGAAACTGTTGGACCTCCTTTTTAACAACAGCTGGTACATATAGCCAAATATTTATGTTATGCTAGAGTCTTACGCCATTACACATTCCACATTATTAAAATCACAACTCCTTTCTTTCAAAAAGTGTTGGTCTACAGGGTAGCAGAACATTTGTTTGAGCAGTTTTAGTGGTTTAGTAGCATTTGAAGGGAAAACATTTAGGTCAGTATCTGTATAAGCTGGTACTCAAGGTTTCAATATTAGTATTATTGAGAAAGAAAAAGTGATTTTCTGTCTCTAGTAGGATATAACAATTACACAATAATAGAACATCCGAAAGCTTTCAAACACACCACCACAAACCTGTAGATCCATGTTCAATGTACAGCAGTGACTCAGAGAATGGACAGCACAGCATCGTACACACTCCTGTTGTCATGTGCTAATTCTTGCCTAACCTCGTTCCATGTTCAGGGAAAGAGACGTTTCAACATGGCAGTAAATCCATAACTCTCTCCTTCCTTTCCCCAACTCATGCCACCATCCTTTCTCTTTCACCATATATCAATCTTCTCAGTCATTCATAAATTCTACAAAAAAAATCCCCTTTTAGTTAATTGCTGGGCAAATTTAATTTCTAAAAAAGCTCTCCAAAGAGCAAGACATAATGAAGTTGGGATGTCTTAGCCGTCCCCTCGCCGCCCCACCCCACTTCGCAGGGCCTGGTGTGAGTGCCCGCACCATGTCAGATGCTTGCATTAGAGTCAGATGATTATGTAAGGGTGAAGTGCTCCGCGGCTCAGCTTATTGTAGCTGACACAATGCCCTTGCCTGAGCTGTGAAGGCTCCAGAAAGGACAGGCGGCTAAGAAGTTGTGAAGGACAACCACTACCCCCCCACCAACTCTACCCCACCCCAACAGGACGGCACTGCGGCGGCCTTGGACTCTGAATTCTCCGCTCGACAGGGGACATACATCAATCCGTCAGGCCCCAGCCACAGACAGGCCCGTAACCTTCAAAAGTCTCAGCATCGGTATAGAATGACTGGCATTCGAAGTGAGCCACTTTTCTCTGTGGGCTTTGCTTAATATAACCGTGGGGTAGTTAAATTAAGACACTGTTGAATAACAGCTCTAAGTCCAATTTAACCATCACCCCTACTGTGTCCTCTCGAGCCCTCAATTATGCTGAGCCTGCCACACAGAAAACCCACTGCAGCCTTTCTTCTTATGGTCATTAGAGCTGTCCAGAGACATAGGGTGAGGGGCAGGAGCTTTGGTTTTCCTGAAATGAACAGTCCATCAAAGAATTCACCAGCAATCCCATATAAGTCTTCCTAACTCATCAATCAGGGCTATATCTGAGATACATTTAGTATCAGAATCATCATAGAAAGTCATCATACAATTGTTCTTAATGGGGATCTTCACAGATTTTTCAAAGTTTCAGCATAATTAAATGTTGAGTATGAAAACAAAGTCAGACAGATTTGATATGAAATGCTCCATTCTAGAGAAACTTGCGAGACAGGATGATTCACAGTGGTGGTGACCAACACCAGACGTCTTAAGTAATTAAAGAAGAATTCCATCTATTTTTATTACAAGTGCATTGTCAAGATGCAATTTAATTCAAAATGGTTTGATGTGAAATGCTCCACTGTAGAGATACTTAGAGACCACAGTCATGGTATTAGGAACCTATTGTTTTATGTTTGCTCTGAAAGGTTTTGGCCTTTTACAATCCACACAAGGCAGAGAGGTGAATATAGAACTATATAAGGCAAAGAAGTATCAAAAGAATAGTTGTATTTTCAGATTTACCACTATATGTAAAATGTAAATATGTAAAACTCAGAAAATGTGAAGATTCACAGGTTTAGCTTAGTAAATAAAATGGCTATATTTGTGCTGATGACACTGTGGCCCCTGGTTCCTAACACCACCACGGTAAAAATAGGAACTGGTAAGTTTCTATAGAACAGAGCATTTCACATCAAACTACTCTGAATGATGAAAAGGCTCTCAAAGACTGAAAGATACATAACCAATATACAGTGATTATATTTGTGCTGTACACTTTGTGAATGAACCCTGGTTCCCATCACCAGAACTGTAAAGAAGTTTGTGTCAGTGCCAGTTTATTTATAATCCCACCTCAACACTCTTTGACTTTGTTGACAACAAATGTACAAGAATTGTGTGAAATCCAACTTTAAATTCACAAAACTGCTGTTATCTTAAAGTACTTGGAGTTCTGAATTGTTCATAAGAGCGAAGAACTGTGCCTTATCTCTCTAAACATGATGTCACTACAAAGAAAGAAACCTAATAAGCCAAGACTTGTTAACTAAAGCCCTCATTATAACAGCATGTTCTTAAAGAGAACACAGAACATGCTGTGTGTTCCAGCTCTCACATCCAGTTTGACACATTCATACATTTAAAAATACACTGAAGCCATTTGGCAGATAACAACCTCAACACATTTTCAGTCTCTTTCTACATTCAGGTTACATACTGCCCATATATTAGCATCTCAGTATGAAGCAGCTCATGTTGAAAACATCATTATCTGAAACTCCAGTCTTATTGATACAATGAGAGCTCACTCAGGCCGTAGTCACCTTAGTTAAAACCGAGGGAGTATTTTTCGCATGTGCAGCGACTTGTACGCAGGCCATAAATCGCGTGCATAATACCAGTCCACTCTATAAAAATGTCACCGATACACCTTGCTCGCCCTGGGCTGACATTTCTATTCTACAGATGGAAAAATCATTTCTGTGCGGCACTCCTGACAGATGAGCTGGCACCCAGAGACATGATTTAAGATCCTTCTTTTCCTTTTGCCCTCTACTTTTGCTTACGCCGTTAGTTTAATACAGGACTCTTTGCTTGCATTTGTCTTTTTTCTTTTTTTCCCCTCCTCCTACTCTCCTCCTTGCAGACCATAGCGCAAGCCAATTTAAGAGCTACTGTAAATGTCTTCTTCTTAAAAGCTGGTGCAGTGCTGAGATCTTTGCTGGCATGCTCTCATTGATCTGGTATGTTTACAAGATCACGTCCAGCCGGTCGTCTTTTGAACAAGGCAATGCTTGCGTGGGCACCTCTCCACTTGATTTATCTGACCTCGATCTCAGTGTGGGCCTGCTGTTGTTTCTCTTTCTTTTTTTTTTCCAAACTATGAATAATGCAGCTCAATCTTCATTACGCTCAATCAATTATGGGTCATGATTGATGGACTTCATGCCCTTACGTCCAGTAGATGAGTCTGTCATTACCTCGTGAGCAACAACCCACACTGTGCTTGCACGTGCATTCACATGCAGAGTGAGTGCTCGGGCGCACATACTGGCTCCTGCACCGCACACGAACCACACAAAGCATCTCGCATAGCCACACGCACATACTCTTTCAATGTCATTCATTCCTCCTTTGCCCTTGTCCTGCCTTTCTTTCTCATATATTGAAATGAGAAGTGTACGCCGTTTCTGGTCTCTTTGTTCCACTCAGACAACAACAACAACAACAACAACAACAACAACAACTTTTCTAATTCCCTCGGTTAGTTAATTGCATTCGGCATTAAGGTCAAAGTCCCAATCAACTGGGCCTTGTAATTCAGCTCACCATGTGATAAACTGGCATGGTAATTTCACTGAACAAACACAAGGCAAGAGTTCACAAACCTGCATTTTGTACTCAAACCAACTGTCTAGCCTGGGGTCATCTCAAAGCAATACAACAGCATACGCACTTGAAAATTACATTTATCAGTAGCTGCTGTCAGATACAATTCCAGAGCTGAGGTTTCCCCTTTGGTCTCTATTCAGACTTGCTGAAAGAAGTCTACAAACTATGCTCAACAGAGGACACAGATCTTCAGCAAAATTCAAAGTCAGCATGACAAATTCAGTTTGTATGCAGCTCATGTCGGGAGCTGGCTTTCCCACCATATATTATACACTAGTAACAGGCAGGAACCATTAGACGTGGTCGATATGGCAAAAGTTTAATATCATGATACTTGAAGACCTTTTCATGACACACAATATGCAACCCAGGATTTAGTTTTATTTTTGGTAAGTGAGAAGAGGCACAAAAAGCACCAGAAGTGCCACATAAGAATATATTTTGTCAAATTAAACCAATTTTAAACAGGACTGATTACACACAAAAGTCTGAAACAAAACTGGGGCAACATGGAGGTTAATATTTGGCTATCCTAACACATCAATTAGGGCTAGGTATGATTACAAATATATGGATATCAATACCACCACTAATACCTTAAAGCTACACTAAGTAAATTTGGGGGATTTGGCCTCTCTGGTGTGTATGTGTAACTGCACATGCAAAAGCAGATTTTGGATTATGCTTCAGGCCCCTTCCCCAAACATCTGAATCTGATGTTTGCGAGCATTCTGAAAGGACTTTTTGTCGTTCCTGACTCAGTAATGCTGCTTCTTTCAGTTTTAATTAAAGTCTACATAAAGCAACTTTCATTTCAATATGAGTTTCCAGACAATAGTTTTCTCAGTACCTTCTTTTCAGTCGCAAGCCAGAAATGAGTGTGAGGTGCTGGAAGTGGGTACATTTATTATAGATTAACCAAGAAGCACTTATGTTAGTAACATGCATGTGTCATGTAGGTTAGACAGCTAACCAGAAGTCTAGATTTTGAAAGAAGCATGCCTATTGGCTCACGGATGCTAAATGACTATTTAGGAATTCAAATTTAGTACTAAATACACTTTTTTTTAATATTCCGCATCAAACCCAGGACAATAGAAATAGAAATTGTATATTGTTAAAAGGGGATAAAATATACTTGGGTGGGGGCACAGCCTAACTGTGGGGAACACGGTTATTATTTAATTATTAGTTAATTATGCCCTCTTCATAAAGAAACATGCAGCTCT
This sequence comes from Pygocentrus nattereri, assembly GCF_015220715.1. Lineage (NCBI taxonomy): Eukaryota > Metazoa > Chordata > Actinopteri > Characiformes > Serrasalmidae > Pygocentrus > Pygocentrus nattereri. The sequence goes on along the minus strand of NC_051227.1, from coordinate 21,448,864 downwards.
GTACTGACAATATCCACAATGTCCCCACAAAAGCATACTGTGATGTAAATGATCACAGTAGTGTTAAATACTGTCATACCTGCCCAGCTCTAGCGACCATCATAACAGTTTCAACTTAGTGAAATGCAGCACTGTCATCCGTATTTACACAGACGGCCACATCATGGGTCAGTGTCCACACTGACCTAAAAACCGTCTATCTGAAATACTGTTTACCTTGCTCAACACAGCAAAGGTTGGGAAAGGTGGCGTGGAAAAGTTCATCAACAGAGAGATTAGGAGATTTATCCACACAATTAAAGAGGGCTATCTACAAACACCTGAGCTAATAAATCCATGACCTTTCAGCCTGTGACTCCTGACCTTCTGACATTTACTACAGCTCTCCACGGCTTCACAATGATTGGAAATGTGAAGAACTTAATAAAGTCTCAAGGCCAAAATCCATACTGCTGGTTATCATCAGGACCAAGCGCTAAAGCATTCAACAGTTCACAGCCACCATGGGTGGAAATGACTCACTGCTTTCTTATCGGTCTTCAGCCTTTATTTGATTTCTTCCCATAGAAAACACATTAAAGACAAGAGATATGTACCACGAGCATGAATCGAAGAATCCGAATATTAATCTTCAGAAAAAAATATGGAAAACATTGCAGTCTACAGGCAGTGGTGGATGATATGACAAAAATACAATATACTGGGATAAGAAATGTTCACAATACATGACATGTTATGATCTTTACTATTTCAGACATAAGTTCAGAAAAAAAGAACCAGTAGAGCTACATTTTAAACTGAGATTTTTATTTAGTGTTTGGCATACTGTGCACTAAAATTCCCAAATTTGCTCTCTTTATAATGAAACACGCAGCTGGTCAGTGTTCTACAAGTACTCATTGATAAGCATGTGTTGAGAAAAATACACTGTATTGTACTGTAACAAACCCTATTACGATAAAGATATATACCGTCATACTGCCCAGCCCTACCTACAGGTAGCCTACGACAGACTTCCACAGCTCCAGGCACATGTTGGCCAGTAGGCTACAGGCTACAAGACCTGAGGGAACTGCCACCTATCTGCTTCGTAGACCTGCTAAATCGAGGAAGACGCATAAGAGGCCACAGGCTACAGGGTCCATCAAGATCAACAGCAATATCCTGTTTTGCATGTACTGTGTTTTGACTTGGAATAGATGGAAGAACCCTTGATGCCCAGCAGCATAAAGCAGGCTTTCCTTGCGTACTGTCAAGCTAGCCTTGCCTTTCTTCATCTTCATGTCATCTGTTTGACTGTACACATGAAACAAAATGTCATCCTCGTACGGTACCAGACCATACCTAGTGTTTACGAGTAAACACTGGCTGGCAACCCACAGTGGAAAACCCAAGCCTGACCACAATGAAACAAAATGGAAACGTCAGCTCCTACTACCTCGTCACAGTGTGACATTCCTGCTTTCAACTGCTTATTTCACGCGAAAATGTAGAGCCGCTCGAGCTAGTTTAATGCAACAACGCGGGCTGGCACCTTCAATTCAGCCCTATTCAGGCTTCGTTTCCCACATTAGCGAGTAACTGAGGACCATCCATTTCTCTCAAGCAGCTAATGTTACACATCAGGACTGTGTACCCTCAGCTGAGCACGTACCTGTTCAAATGGCTTCATATGATGAGAGTCCTCTGAGAATTGTGCTGCGTTGTGGGCTACAGTCTTCTGGCCACATGTTCAGGCTTTCTTGTCAAGGTAGACCAAGCCAAACTCAACGAGTATACGCTTTTTGTTATTAAAAAAGTGATATGGTCTTTGCTTTATATGAGCTACGCGCCTTTTCTATCGTTCCCTCTCGGCTTTAGAGTCAATGCAGTCGACTGGCTGAATTGTTTATGCGAGGTATCCCCGGCACTCTGCAATGCCATGTACACGCCTACCCGTATTGCGACAAGTCCCGCCCCTCTGAACTCGGATTGGTTGGAAGGGTTTCCGCTTCTATGCTGTGATTGGCTAAAACGCTCTCATCTCCTGTGTTAGGATTGGCTGGCGGCTCGTACTCACCAGTATCTCGCTAATCAGAGACCACGAGGCGGGGTTTTCAAGGATTACGGGTGGGAAAAGAAATCCTAACGTCATGTTCACTCCTCCTAGCCTTAAAGCCACAGCACAAGTACTTCTGCCTCATACCAAGGCTGTGATATAATTAGGCAGGCCTATATTAAGGTCTTGTATGATTACACGTAGCCAGCACAGGGGAGCTACATCTCCTCAGGCTTAGACCTGTTCAATTACATGTTAGGCTAGCGCAGTTCAGAAACCGCCTTTTGGTCGCTGTTGGAAGTGAATAAATAAGCTAATTTTTAAATATATAAACACTGAAGTTGTAATGTTGGCTAACACTGATGAATACAATAAAAGTAATTAAATATGCAAAGTTGTTAATTAATGTGTGATTTTTAAAAATATAAACACAAATTTTCTGACATTTTTAGCATAAACTTGCTCTCTACTACACACATAATAAGCATTTTGAGGGTAGAAGCGATTGTTTCATGACCAATGTGGTTCACCACATACAGAACTCCACCTGAGTTTCAGTTTAGAAACATATGAAATTAAATCAGAAATCGATTCACTGTAATTATTAGTTCCTTTTTACACCTTAAATAGATTAGTACATCGCTTCAAAATTTACAGTGATACCTATTTTTATTTCACAATGTATATATATCTTTGACAATTCACAGCTTTTGACTTTACACCGAGTTCACACCTCAGCAGTCCACAGGACCAGCCTTCAGCTCTGGCTAAAGCAAACATGCTGTGCTGTCGCTTTGGGAAGGCCGAGATCCTGCTGGGAGTCACTATCAGCCATCAAGAGTTTCACAGTTTGCTGGGGTACAAAAAGATGTGAAGGTGTTGCTGCCCCTCCCCGCCAGACCCGCTCTACCATTCAAAAGCCGTCGCATATATGAATCTTGTATTGGCCTGCCTTTTGCTGCTGACCATTGATTATGCATTTCAAGGGGTCAATCTGAACTCTGACTGGGTTCAGCTGAGGACAGTGGCAAAATGTAGTCCTCTTTGTGTCCAGAAGAAGTCAAATCAGTGCATCCTGGTATGTGTAACAAAGTTAGTGAATATACATATACACTGCTCAAAAAAATAAAGGGAACACTTAAACAACACAATATAACTCCAAGTAAATCAAACTTCTGTGAAATCAAACTGTCCACTTAGGAAGCAACACTGATTGATAATCAATTTCACATGCTGTTGTGCAAATGGAATAGACAACAGGTGGAAATTATTGGCGATTAGCAAGACACCCTCTTAAAGGAGTGGTTGAGCACATCTGGGAGATCATGTCTCGCTCCATCCACCAATGCCACGTTGCACCACAGACTGTCCAGGAGTTGGTGGATGCTTTAGTCCAGGTCTGGGAGGAGATCCCTCAGGAGACCATCCGCCACCTTGTAAGGAGGTCATACAGGCACGTGGAGACCACACACAATAATGAGCCTCATTTTGACTTGTTTTAAGGACATTACATCAAAGTTGGATCAGCCTGTAGTGTGTTTTTCCACTTTATTTTGTGTGTGACTCCAAATCCAGGCCTCCATTGGTTAATAAACTTGATTTCCATTGATTTTTGTGTGATTTTGTTGTCAGCACATTCAACTTTGTACAGAACAAAGTATTCAATGAGAATATTTCATTCTTTCAGATCTAGGATGTGTTATTTGAGTGTTCCCTTTATTTTTTTGAGCAGTGTATATAGATTCACACTGTTATGTATCTGCACTCTGCATAGTTGTGTATTGTAATGTGCTCCTGTTGGGTGTTTTATGTAGTAAATTACTGCTGTAGGCTGAGAAGGTGGATACTTTACTGTATGCAAATGAGTTGTTTTGTGACATCACAAACACAGTAAATTTAAAGTGGGCTGCTTTTGCAGCTATACAGTTTGTATAAAGTGAGAAGTGAATGGTAAAACTTTAAAAATGTAATCATACTACATTAAACTCCAAAAAGGGAGTGAAATTCTATTTCCAGTTATGTGAGCCCTTTAAATGGCCAGGAGCTGCCAGCAGGTCAAGGCTTCCACTCCTCACCCCTATGATTTAACCCTCTTGTTCTCTTCAAATTTACCAATGTTTTATCCTTGGGGTCAATTTGGCCCCAGCAAATTAAACCTCCAGGAAATATCAAAGTGGAAATTATGTTTTCCCTTCCCAGATAGTTCTGTCATGTGAACTATCAGTGGTTCTGGCACTAGGACAGGTGTTAATGTGTTAGGCTAGGGCCTAAAGTAGATGGAAGATTTTAAAAGATTATAAAATTTGTATTATAGTGACTAAATATCATCAAAAACAATTGAAACAAATGTTTGTAAAATGTTGATATTTCTTATGTTTCATATAGTCAAACTGACCCCTAAGAACACATACAAAATGAGTACAGGACATTGCCCCTATTAAATTAGGAAAAGCCATTAAATATGAAGCATGGCAATCATTTATTTAGAGATGTTAAACATTAAATGGGGTCAGACTGATCATAAAGATAATAGGAAAGTTAAGAATAGCTTGAATAGTACTGAATAATAGGTTATAAGAAAGAATAAGAATAATTAAGATGTAAAAACCCAGGATTCTAAGGGGTTAAGTGCACCTCACCTGAATAAACTTAAAATGAGTCATGTCACAGCGCGTCATCGTGCTCTAACTCTTATAGTTTAGTCACAGGGGTTGAGTTACATCCTTTTCCTCAATATAACAACAAAAATAAGCAGTGAACAGTTCAAAGAGCATTTCAACCCAGGCCAATGCACTGTGTCATACAGCAGACCTAAACTAAGCAGACTTTGGCCTTAGCACCTGATGGTTCCAGAAAAAAAACAATGCTGGGACTGCCAAGAGACAATGACCTTTGATTCTGCTGGTTTCGCTTGAACTTACTATGACCAGGAAGGAGCACAGGCTCCCTGGGACGGCAGGTGCAAACAAGGATATGGGGTGAGGGAAGTGCTAACTGTGATGTCACCTTTGGACTCGAATACAAAGGTTTGGCTGGTTTGGCCAGCAGAGAGAGAAAGACATTACAGTTTAACACAGTATTGACATGGATGCTATTAATAGGCACATTTGGGTTAGAAGTTGAAGGCTATGAAGGAGCAAAGCAACAATAATAAGATAAACAAAATGAAAAATTATGAATACGACTTGGTAGGGGTGAGCAATATGGCAAAAATATAATACCATAATACTTTTCACCATACATTAGATGCATCTCAGTATTTAGTTATGTTGAGATTTGACAAGTTAGACTAGATAAAAAAGCAACAGTTGCCCACAAGCATGTTTAAAATACTATCAAACACTATTAATTCAATTATTTTATCCAGTATTTAAGTGAATTTAATGCACTGCATTATGCTAATTGTCAACAATGATCCCTTTGTAATGAAATGTAGTTTGCCAGGGTACTTTAGGTATTGACAATATCCACAATATGCACAGAAGAGTTGATGTAACTGTGATGTAATGTAATGTATCACAGTGACATTAAATATCATCAAATTGCCCACCCAAAATATTGCAAAATGATAATGTATTATTTATGATAATAAGCTTTTTTGTTGTAGGTAATGTAGAGCCTTTACAGGAGGGCTGACAGCCAAAGATTAGGAACTAATAAAATAACAAAAATATGTTTAAATGAAGCAAAAATATATAAAAATTATGCTTGAAAAACTAAATAAAAACTTTTTTTTACTGGTGGTGATAAATATATGTAAATATCTGTAATAAAATTTGTGGAATTCACAACTTTACAATAATGCTAATTTCTGCGCCCCCCCATGGAATTCTAGTAATATGTTAGTGCTAAGCTAATTCTAATACACATAAGTATTTTTCCAGATTAAATGCAGAATTTGAAGGCTGAAGAAGACGGTCTATATTTTCTTTATGATAAACATCCATCCATCCATCCTCAACAGCTTATCTGGGCCCGGGTCACAGGGGTAGCAGCCCAAGCAAAGAGGCCTAGGCCTCCCTCTCCCCCGCCACCTCCTCCAGCTCTTCTGGAGGGATAGCGAGGCGTTCCCAAGACACTTGAGAGATATAATCCCTCCAACGTGTCCTGGGTCTTCCCCGGGGTCTCCTCCCCGTCGGACATGTCTGGAACACCTCCCTAGGGAGACGTCCAGAAGCCATCCTTACCAGATGCCCGAACCACCTCAACTGGCTTCTCTCAATGTGGAGAAGCAGCGGCTGTACTCCGAGCCTCTCCCGAATCGCCGATCTTCTCACCCTATCTCTGAGGGAGAGCCCGGTGACCCTGTGGAGAAAGCTAATTTCGGCCGATTGTATCCGCAATCTCATTCTTTTGGTCACTACCCAAAGCTCGTGACCATAGGTGAGAGTCGGAACGTAGATTGACTGGTAAATTGACAGCTTTGCCTTCTGGCTCAGCTCTCTCTTCACCATGACAGACCAGTATAGGGTCTGCATTACTGCAGACACCACACCAATCCGCCTATCAACCTCTCGCTCCATCCTTCCTTCACTCATTAACAAAATCCCAAGATATTTAAACTCCTTCTCTTGGGGCAAGAATTCACTCCCAACCTGGAAAGAGCATTCCACCCTTTTCCGACTGAGGACCATGGTCTCAGATTTAGAGGTGCTGATTTTCATCCCAGCTGCTTCACACTCGGCTGCAAACTGGTCCAGAGAGAGCTAGAGGTCCTGGCCTGATGACGGCAACAGAACCACATCATCCGCAAAAAGCAGACGTGAAATCCTGAGGCCACCATACTGGACACCCTCTGCCGCTTGGCTGTTCTGAGAAATTCTGTCCATAAAAGTTATGAACAGAAGCGGCGACAATGGACAGCCCAACCCTGACTGGAAACCAATCTGACTTACTGCCGCTGCCGGCTATACGAACCAAGCTCCTGCTCCGTTTTTACAGGTAGTGAATGGCCCGTAACAATGAGCCCCTCACCCCGTACTCCCAGAGCACTCCCCACAGGATCCCCCGAGGGACGCAGTCAAATGCCTTCTCCAAATCCACAAAACACATGTAGACTGGTTGGGCGAACTCCCACGCACCCTCCAGAACCCTGGTGAAGATAAAAGCTGGTCCAGTGTTCCACGACCTGGGCAAAATCCACATTGTTCCTCTTGTAGCTGAGATTCAACTATCGGTCAGACTCTCTTCTCCAGTACCCCTGCATAGATCTTACCAGGTAGGCTGAGAAGTGTGATCCCCTGGTAGTTGGAACACACCCTCCAGTCCCCTTTCTTAAAAAGCAGGACCACCACCCTGGTCTGCCATTCCAGGGGGACCACCCCAGATGTCCACACGATGTTGCAGAGGCGTGTCAGCCAAGACAGCCCTACAACATCCAGAGCCCTCAGGAATTCTGGGCGGATCTCATCCACCTCTGGTACTACAAGGAGTTTTCCAACCACCTTGGTTACCTCAGCCCGAGTGATGGACAGACCCTTGCTTGGATCTCCAAGCTCTGCCTCGTCTGGGGAGAAAAAGTATTGAAGTATTCCTTCTGCCGTCCAATGACGTCGCCAGTCGAAGTCAGCAGGCCCCCAGCCCCACTGTATACAGAGTTGGTCAGGAATCGCTTTCCTCTCCTGAGGTGCCTGACGGTCTGCCAGAACCTTCTCTGTGCCTGTCGATAGTCTTTCTCCATGGCCTCACCAAACTCTTCCCACACCCGAGTTATTGCCTCAGCAACCACCGAAGCCACAGCCCGCTTGACACTTCGGTACCCATCTTTTGCCTCCAGAGTCCCACAGGCCAACCAAGCCCGATAAGACTCTTTCTTCAGCTTGATGCCTTCCTTTACACAAGGTGTCCACCAATGGTTTCGGGGATTGCCACCACGACAGGCACCTATGACCTTGCGGCCACAGCTCTGATCCGCTGCATCGACAATGGAGGCACGGAACAGGGCCCACTTGGACTCAATGTCACCGGCCTCTCTGTATGCAGTTGAAGCTTTGTCAGATGTGGGAGTTGAAGATCTTTCTGGTAGGTTTCTCTGCCAGACAATCCCAAACAACTCGTTTGGGTCTGCCAGGTCTGTCCGGTATTTTCACCACCATCTGATCCAACTCACCACTAGGTGGTGATTGGTTGACCGCTCCGCTCCTCTCTTCACTCAGGCGTCCAAAACACATGGTTGCAAATCCGATGACACAACTACGAAGCCGATCAACGAACTGCAGCCTAAGGTGTCCTGATGCCATGTGCACTTATGCACACCTTTGTTTTCGAACATGGTGTTTGTTATGGACAGATTGTGGAGAGTACAGAACTCCAATAACAAAACACCATTCGGGTTCAGATCAGGGAGGCCATTCCTCCCAATCACGCCTTTCCAGGTCTCACTGTCATTACCCACGTGAGCGTTGAAATCACCCAGCAAGACAATGGAGTCCCCACAGGGGGCACTTTCCAGTACCCCCTCCAGGGTCTCCAAGAAGGCCGGGTACTCCGAACTGCCATTCGGTGCATAAGCACAGACAACAGTCAGAGCCCATTCCCTGACCCAAAGGCGCAGGGAAATAACCCTCTCGTCCACTGGAGAAAACAACAATGTACCGGCGCTGAGCCAGGGAGCTATGAGTAAGCCAAATCCTGCCTCTCCAAAGCCTCTCACCCTGGACAACTCCAGAGTGGAATAAAGTCCAACCCCTCTTGAGAGAGTCTGTTCCAAAGCCCCTGCCATGTGTTGAGGTGAGCCCAACTATATCTAGTTGGTATCTCTCAGCCTCATACACTAGCTTGGGCTCTTTCCCTGCCAGAGAGGTCACATTCCATGTTCCGAGAGCCAGTTTCAGTAGCTGAGGATTGGAACACCAAGGCCCCCACCTTCGGCCGCCACCCGATCCCCATGTAGCTCTTTTGGGCTGAGCCCAGCTGGGACCCATGGGTAAAGGCCTGGCCACCAAGCGCTCGCTAAGGAGCCCCTCCCAGGGCTGGCTCCAGGGTGAGGCCCCGGTAACGCTAATCCGGGAGAGGGAAACTGGATCCTGTTCTTTTTCATCATATGAAGTTTTTGGATCACCCTTTGTCTGGCCCATGACTTAGGACCTGTTTGCCTTTGGAGACCCTACCAGGAGCTTTCGGCCCTGACAACATCGCTCCTAGGATCACGTAGGCACGCAAACTTCTCCACCACGGTAAGGTGGTGATCCAAGGAGAGGGCGTGTATGCCATAATAAACATATTAACACAATAAACATATTAACATAATAAACATCCATCCATCCATCCATCCATTTTCTAAGCCGCTTCTCCGTCAGGGTCGCGGGGGGGAGCTGGAGCCTATCCCAGCAGTCTTCGGGCGGAAGGCAGGATACACCCTGGACAGGTCACCAGTCCATCGCAGGGCAGACACACAGACACAGACAGTCACTCACACACTCACACCTAGGGACAAATTAGCACACCCAATTGGCCTGACTGCATGTCTTTGGACTGTGGGAGGAAACCGGAGAACCCGGAGGAAACCCACGCAGACACGGGGAGAACATGCAAACTCCACACAGAGAATCGAACCCAGGCCCTCCTTGCTGTGAGGCGACAGCGCTACCCACCACGCCACCGTGCCGCCCCATAATAAACATATTAACACATATTAACTTTTTGCCGTTTTACAGTGTTTCTGTAAGTAAAGAGCTCTGGTAAAGAGCTGCCACCACTGTTTTCCATGTCTAACAGCTGATTGAAACGGTCACGCTACCAAACATGCTCACGGTCAGTAATATATCTAGGACTTCCAGAAGGTCTAAAGAGACCTTTTTTTCTCTTGTGATCGATTGATGTCACTTCCTAGTTATGTTAGTGCTGAACCTGACACATTAGCCTGACTTCACCTCAGCTCCTGAAGTCCTAACCAATGGGAGAACTCGCTTGGCTGTATCTACCAAGATACCACAGAGAAAAAAAAATTAGAGAATTTTCCATTGGGTGTTTCAAGAATTTGACATTTTTGGCATTTTTTTTTTGTTTTCAACCAAAACATAAGAATGAAATAAAATTATTACAATACTTGTAGAGTTTATACATTTTTTTAACAGAAATCATTAAGCTTTCTTTGAACAAAGCCCTGAGAATCCCTCCAATAGGGTTACATCATTTATCACAAGCTAAACTGTGTTATAACATAATCATTAGTAATATTGCATCTTATTAATGCCATTATCCAATAACCATTATAGTTGACGTTCAAAGGACTCTTCTGTTTAATATCAAATACCCCATGTGGCAGTGCAATCAGCAGAACTCATTCACATTAAACACTGGTCTAAATCATTATGAAGCTTGAACAAATAGATAAACAGATTGTAGTCCACCTTAAAAGAAAACATGAAAAAATGAATTTCAAGAATTCCATCAATTTCAACAAGAACAGTGACCATTCAAATATCTGAAACACTTGAATGAGGCCATTCCTTCTGCCAAGGCAAATATTATCTTTTCATCCATTCCTTTGTGAGAAATGTGAATAATGTCATGCCTGAATTGACATGAACAGCCTGAAAACTGATCTACTCCCAAAACACCCTGATTAGCACCTGATGCTGTTTCGCAGTCTTCTCCTTTAGCCAGTGTGTCTCCCTCTTTCTCTGACCTGGACTCTATGGAGCTCTATGACCTGGAGTTTCAGCTCAGGTGTGTGTGTGTGTGTGTGTGTGTGTGTGTGTATATGAAGTGGGACACTCTGTGGATTAAGACCGTATCATAACGTCACCCTCACTACCTCACCAAGCAATGTAAATCAATACATTTTGTTTATGCATGCTGCCTGCATACACAGCAATACATTTCAGAGAATGAAAGGCTGCTATTATGGCTGCTTAAGACCTGGCACAGGCCCAGCTGCAGCTGAACAGGAGCTGCTGAAAACATAGTGCACTCCATACTAGATCATATGTATTCAAATGTAGACATTCTCATATAGACTCAACATGAAGAGGTTTAGGGATTACAAGGCTACATGGTCTAATTCTCATTCTCAAAATCATTGTTTGCAGTGTTTTGTAGCAGAAACACAACATATCTATATTCATAAACAGAATGGAAGTAAGGATTTAGGGTTGTGCAAATTAGAAACTTCTTTTAGCGTACTGTTAACAATAATAATAATTATACATACACACACACACATATGTACATATACATATATACATACACAACCCCAATTCCAATGAAGTTGGGACGTTGTGTAAAACATAAATAAAAACAGAACACGATGATTTGTAAATCCTTTTCGACCTATATTCAATTGAATACACTACAAAGGCAAGATATTTAATGTTGAAACGGATAAACTTTATTGTTTTTTGCAAATATTCACTCTTTTTGAATTTGATGCCTGCAATACGTTCCAAAGAAGTTGGGACAGGGGCATGTTCACTACTGTGTTACATCACCTTTCCTTTTAACAACACTCAATAAGCGTTTGGGAACTGAGGACACTAATTGTTGGAGCTTTGAAGGTGGAAGGTTCTTTCCCATTCTTGCTTGATGTACCACTTCAGTTGCTCAACAGTCTCCGTTGTCGTATTTTGTGCTTCATAATGTGCCACACATTTTCAAAGGGAGACAGGTCTGGACTGCAGGCAGGCCAGTCTAGTACCCGCACTCTTTTACTACGAAGTCACGCTGTTGTAACACGTGTAGAATGTGGCTTGGCATTGTCTTGCTGAAATAGCAGGATGTCCCTGAAAAAGACGTTGCTTGGATGGCAGCATGTGTTGCTCCAAAACCTGTATGTACCTTTCAGCATTAATGGTGCCCAAGTTCCCCATGCCATGGGCACTAACACACCCCCATACCATCAGAGATGCTGGCTTTTGAAGTTTGCACTGATAACAATCCAGACAGTCCTTTTCCTCTTTGGCCCGGAGGACACGGCATCCATGATTTCCAAAAACAATTTGAAATGTGGACTCGTCAGACCACAGGACACTTTTCCACTTTGTGTCAGTCCATCTCAGATGAGCTCGGGCCCAGAGAAGCCGGCGGTGTTTCTGGGTGTTTTTGATATCTGGCTTTCACTTTGCATGGCAGAGTTTTAACTTGCACTTGTAGATGGAGCGACGAACTGTGTTCACTGACAGTGGTTTTCTGAAGTGTTCCTGAGCCCATGTGGTTAATATCCATTACAGAATGATGTCGGTTTTTAATGCAGTGCCGCCTGAGGGATCAAAGGTCACGGGCATTCAATGTTGGTTTTCTGCCTTGCCGATTACTTGCAGAGATTTCTCCAGATTCTCTGAATCTTTTGATGATATTATGGAATGTAGATGATGAAATCCCTAAATTCCTTCCAACTGCACATTGAGAAACGTTGTTCTTAAACTGTTGGACTATTTGCTCATGCAGTTGTTCACAAAGTGGTGAACCTCGCCACATCCTTGCTTGTGAATGACTGAGCCTTTCAGGGATGCTCCCTTTATGCCCAATCATGACACTCACCTGTTTCCAATTAACCTGTTCACCTTTGGAATGTTCCAAACAGGTGTTTTTTAAGCATTCCTCAGTCTTTTGTTGCCCCTGTCCCAACTTCTTTGGAACGTGTTGCAGGCATCAAATTCAAAATGAGTGAATATTTGCAAAAAACAATAAAGTTTATCCGTTTGAACATTAAATATCTTGTCTTTGTAGTGTATTCAATTGAATATAGGTTGAAAAGGATTTGCAAATCATCGTGTTCTGTTTTTATTTATGGTTTACACAACGTCCCAACTTCATTGGAATTGGGGTTGTATAAAATTTTCTTTTTCTATAATTGATTTTTTTCTTTTTCTACAATTTCTATAATTGAAGGTATTATTTCACACACACACACACACACACACACACACACACACACACACACACACACACACATATATATATATATATATATATATATATATATATATATATATATATATATATACATACATACATTTGGGTCCACAAAAATATTTTATTTAATCCATTTGTCTTCTATTTTGTTTATAGAATAAAGTAGGTCATAAGTTTTTTAGTAGGTTTTTTTTTTTAATAAAGAAGAATAAAGTAGGTCGCACCTACTAAAGGTTCAGTGGACTTACCATGTGCTATTCTTCATAGATTTTCAGAAAATAGGTAAAAAGAAGTCAAGTGAATGTCATTAGCATGATTATTACTTCAAAATAAGATATTTTTTGTTATGTAGTAACATCAGTGACACGAATCCCGGGGACCATAACTTTCATTATATATTTTAGAATATTTATTTGTCATTTGATATCTTTATGTCAATTCACACATTTCATCATCATGCACAGATTATTGCAGTTAAAATAGCAGAAAGCACTCAGATAGCACTCAGCCTTCACACACTTTTGGGGTGCTTGGAATTCTATATAATTGAGCGTAATGTTTTATTTTAAAATGCTAGGGACGTTTCTGTAGAACGACCCATTTATAATAATCATCATAATTGCTGTTAATATTGCCTGAAACAACTGATATATGTGAATGTGTGTGTTTATTCATCTTGGATAAAAGAATGTGACTGGAAAGGAATAAAAAAAAAAAAAGACACGGCAAGTTAGATTTAGTGAGATATGAAGATGAGAGAGAGAGAGAGAGAGAGAGGGGGAGAGAGAGAGAGAGAGAGAGAGAGAGAGAGAGAATGTGAATGCATTTACATGTGCAGAGCTGTGACACATTGGGCCTCTCTGTGTCTGTATGTGAGTGCCGAGCAGAGCGGAGCGTGGGGGCGGAGGACTTGGCGTTTTGTGCAGGACAGGCCTCACTGTGTGTGCACATTGTGCAGCCATGTGTGCTAACATCACAGTCTATATTTTACCCTTGTACATTCTCCCTACCTCTCCCACAGGCATTGGCCACTCTCATGGGCAATGCTCCCATTTTTACTCATTTTTTTTCAGTTGCTTAAGCATGAAACATCATTGACCTAGCTTCAGGAAATTTGTAGGTGGAGGGTTGAAAGATGCATGATCTATGAACCTCTGGCTTCTTCTCTTTGCCACATAAGCAATTTATTCATACAAAACAGGTATAAAATCCTGCCAAAATGTTCATTTTTATTATTGTCACTAAATTGTAGATTGCTCCAGTTCAGATTAGCTGGTGTTTAACTAGTCTCTTATTGGTCCCCTTCACTTTTGGGAAACTTTTAGGTCATGGGTTAAATGATTAACTTATCGCTAGCTCCCTGTAACATATGATTAAGTTCTTTGTAAAGACAAGTTAAGACAAATACAAAACCTGAAATGTGAATTCTGTTGTTGTTCATCTGCTCCAATTCAGTTTAAATGCTTTTAAGTTGAAAATGGTGTGCAGCTGGTCTCATAATGGTGCTAAAATCATTAATCTCCTTCTCTACTGTGGAGAAACACTATAATCCAAGAGGCTCCATTTGAGTGGGGTAACCCCATCAAACGCTGAACTTTTCCATGACAAATTGCTTATGTTAATCTCTACACGAACATACCTCTTATCAATGTGCTGAAGCTCCACATTTATTTTGCCCTGGGCTAGTGTCTCGCCCATGTGAGAGATCTTCCATTTTAATCCTCAGATCAGCCTGAATGGGACGTGTATCTCATTGCTCATTGTGTGCTCCCTTCATTTAAAGAACATGATAAATGGAAGCTGACTAAATAGGCCTTCAGCTCTAAGGAGGCTTCTGTGGTGAGGTCTGCTATGCTGCAGTGTTACCCCATATGGAGCTTTAGTCTATCAAAGCTCTGTGTGTAATATAATATTGAATACATGTTACCAGTCAAAGTCAGGCCCAGCCACCCAGGCAAAGTTGTTCACCATCTTTTCCATGCAGGATTTGGTCACTTAGCTTTGTGCTAGGCTCAGTATCATGGCTGTGCATCATGTGTCAGAGATTCTGGGTCGCAAGAGAGGTTTGTGCTGTCAAAGGGATGAATACACGCTAAGGCTTTTTCATTTACCATACTGCATAATTCATGTGTTTTCAGCTGTTCTAAATTTAACAGGAATTTCTGAGGAATTCTAGATAAGAAGCGCATAGAGTCAAAAGCTAGCCAACTGGCTAACTCACAGATTTCATGAAGATCAGTGAGCAAGTGAAATATTTGGTTAGTTTAGTTTATTATATTTAGTTTATTTTGTAGACACTTGATCACATTTCTTCTGAAAAAGGAGAATTTGTTGTGCTTCTTCTGCAGTAACAGCCTCATCTCTTCTGTCTTCTGTGAAAGTCATTACACTAGATATGGCAACATTGCTGTGAGTATCTGATTGCATTCAACCACCAGAGCATAGTGAGGTCAGGAACTGATGTTGAATAATTAGTTATACACTGCAAACTCCACTCCAACTCATCCCCAGGGTTTAAGATGAGCTCCACCACTCACGAAAACAGTTCCACTGCTCCACAGTCCAGTGCTGTGGAGCTTTAAACAAGCAGCACAGCCATAGGCTTGAGTACCCCTGGGCAAACCCAGATTTATCACTAGCCCACCAATCAAATGGGGACAGAACATTAGTTAAGCTGCATTTTTTAAGATAATGAAATGCAATTTGTATTCTATGAGAATTGTTATTTTCTTATAGTCAATCAAATTATTATGATCTCCACTAAGGTCCACCTTTTTTCTCAGTCCTCTGATCACTGCTTAGCAATCCGTTATTGCCTCAGGCCTTCAGTTCTTTATCAGCGCCCCAGTGTTTGAATTAGGCATGCAAAGGTGAAGTGCTAACCAAGATAATTTCTACCCATTTCCAAAGCCATAAACAAAATTGAAAAACATTGTTGTTCTCAGTGGTCTACAAATTTGGTACTTACAATGCTCTTTTATTAGAATGCTCAAATAGGCTCTCAAAACATTAAAGCAAACATCTAGGTCAATGCATTGAGTCATCAAAGGTAAGATGTAAGCAATTTTCAGGTCCACCATAGTGATGCTTTAAGTTAGGCTGATTATTTTCAGGTTTTTTAAGGTTGCTGTGTTGTTTTTTCTGTCTTTGCACATCTCAACTGTCCAATTTTACCTCAGTTAAGCCATTTTCACGGTGCCTGTGGTCAATGGAGGCATGCTTTATAGTGAATGATGTTGCAGTGTTTGTTGGGTTTATGTGAATCCTGCATTCTGATTGATGTGAGCACCTTCTCACTATTGTTTTGTATCTTTATAAGGAGGAAGCATTGGAATAGGTACCACTGCAATGCTGTCAGGAATAGGCAGTAGCTTCATCTAATGACACTGGGGGACAAAACACATTTGGAAATTGCAATTACCAAGTTTCCACTTTCACAAGACTAGTCAAAATGTATTTCTGCCCATGCCAGTGATTTCTACCCCTCTAGCCAATGTTTGTCATTGGGCATGGTGACCCTGGCTTTACATGGTAAACCTTTCATGAAATTTTAGTTGCACGAAAAGTACAAGAAACTAAATTGCATTTGAATTGCATGATGTAATGTGTCTTGAAACTCAACTTTCAGCAAAGTTTCATGAAACAGCCAAGTAAAACGGCGATAACACAACATGACAAATGACATTATTTTAAAGGATTGATAAAAAGTCTCAACTCGATGACAGTACTCCTAACTGTTTTTAACCGACGGATGACAACAAATAAAAGAGAGATGCTCAAAGCTAGCACTGCTTTAGCAGCTGGGTTAACTAGATATAAGCTCTATATGCAAAAGCTCTCTATAAATAAGGGCTCGCTGGATAGTTACTGACACATAGTTAGCTGCTAAATAATTTCTATCAGTTTGTTTTATGCTTTTATGTGGTTGGCCTACATTCCTTCCAAAAACTCACGTCAGGGTTGCCCATGTGTCACTCAGATTTGAGAGGCATCTCGGCTGCAGGAGCCACACATGGCGTGAGGCTTACATGTCCAGGGACTGGAGCCCTGCTAGGCCGACGCAGCAGTGATGTGTCAGACCTGTTCCTGTGCCATTCATTCTCCCAGCATGCTTTGTTTCCGCATCTTGTTGACCTACTTTGTGCTCTTGGACTAATCCCCACGGCCTGTGCGGCGGGTGGTCGGGGTGGAACCCTCCTCTCTGCCTCTATCTCATTAGAATATCAGATAGCAAGAAAATGAGGCTTCTCAAAAACAGCGGAGTAAAGAAAGAAAGGGAAAAAAAAGAACAAGGGTCGTCAAGGGATTTGGAAGTGGAGCATTATGTGCATTGTCTCAAGGGCCCTGGCTTGAACTCATTTACCAGGGCCTTGGCCTGTAATCACAAGGACTGTTCTGAGTCAACAGCATTGTGCGCTGGACTAAGGCTATCTATTCTTAGTGGGCAGACTCAAAATTGGTGCTCAGTGTCACAAGGTCTGCTGAAATATAACCCAGTTTGGAGCTGAAGTAGTTCTATTCATCAATGGACCCCTCTTGAAGCTCATCTGTACAAGACTTGCCACCCATACTGGGTGCTTCCTTATGGTGAGGTTTGCTGATGTAGAAGAATAAAATAAGGACTGTTTGGATTTTCAGTGGTTGGCTTACTGAGGGGTGGTCATTCATTGTAATCAATGAAACTTCACTTGACCAATGTCAGTGAATCACAAGCATATTATCACTGTCATATCAAAACCATTTTTATTTATTTGATAGCACAAGTGGCCCTAAATATTGTCAACGCTTTATAATTGTCCTACAGAAATGGTTCAGAAACACAAAGTTTTCTCCTTTTCTTTGAGAGAGAGGAGAAAATCAAGCTCCATTCTTGCTTCAGTTCTGAAAAAATGCAAGGTGTTTCTGTCTGTCCTTCCTCTGTGAGAAGACAACTCAACACCATCAGTCTGAAAGGCTGTGTATCTGCTAAGAATCCATTTCTGAGAAGAGTAAGTAGAGAAAAATCAAGAAACTGTGCAAATCAAACAAAGAAGCTGCAGTTCTTAAAACAAGTGACTGGCCAGTCCAGAGTCCAGTGAGTGTGAATTGTGAGATGCACAAAATACAACCAACTTCTAAGACTGAACTTTGGATGTGTGGAAAAATATCCCTGATCACTAATAGCAGGTCTCCCGAAAAGGATGGAATCTATACTAAAGGCAAAGAGTGGACATGCTAAATATGTGTAATTGTCTGTTAAATATACATTTTATACTTTTTTCTCAATGCTAAAAAAATCAATAACTTGCCATTTTGAGTGGAAATTGAATGAAAAGGTGGTTTCTGACTTTTGACTTGATATCATGAGTCTCGTCTTTGCACAGACAGCAGCATTTGCTCAGTAAAGTTCTGAAACAATTCATCTCAGTTCATCAGCACAATGCATCAACTCAAAAGCTGAAAGGGATCAGAATGAGGTTTTGATTACGTTAGAACTTTCACTGCTCTGATTTTTACGATCCTTCTCAGATTGCTGAGTCCCAGGTTAATAAATTGGATCTTGCTCAGGCACTTCCCTCTCTGAAGTAAGCAGCATAATTAAAGAAACGATCTTTAATTAGGGCAAAGAGAAGAATTATCCAGCTGTGGCCAAAGCAGTCTTCTCCAACATCATTTTCTCTTTCAGTGAGCCAAAAAATCAAAGGAGGAAAAGGACGTGGCGAAATAGAGAAAGAGGACAGAGTGTCTTCGTTTATAAAGGGCACCTTGGTAGTTTTTGAGCCTTTTTTTTGCTTTTCTTTCTGGGATCAGATGAGCATGATTCTAGACGATACCTTGATTGTATTCTCCACCCTTCACAGGAGGCACAAGATCAGTATTGCTCTCCTCTTCGAACTGTAACTGTTTCTAACAAAATGTAACCTGACAACTAGCATCAAGTCTGCTGTTTTCCTTAAAGGAGGAATATCCCGGGTGAGATGGAGAGATGGACTGACAGACAGAAATACATTCAGGAGAAGAGAGCAGGGCATGGAGTGTGGGTTGGATTGGCGGATGAAAAGGAGGGGGGGTTCAAGTCAAGCCGCTTACCAGCCGTGTTGCTGGGCTGCCGGGCAGTGAGCGCAGGCAGGGTCAGGCTAGTTCATGTGCTGCTATTGACATGCTGCTGGCCTGATTACTCATTACTAGAACAGCGGGAGGTAGTCTGGGGCACGCATCCCGGCATACAGGGCCAGACTGCATCATTCACTGCAAATCCACCCTTATTCCCCGGTTACGGGCCGAAAGGTTAATGTCCTCTGACCCTCCAGCCACAGTTAGCAGGGCATGTTGAGGATGCTGACATTTAAAAACCAGCTACGCTCAGGGTTGCCTGGTTATCCGTACATTTGAATAAGGCCAAGTTTAGCACTTATTATTACTGTTAGAGAAAATGTGATATTCAGCACTGCACAAAAGTCAGAGACCACCTTTTCATTTATTCAAAATTAGAAATTTAAAATTATTTAGGAAACTATGCAAAAGCCTCCAACAATATGATTAATATTAAATCTATTAGTATTTAATTTGCCTACTCTTAACTTCTGTTCTGCCACTTACAATTGTAAAACTAACAAATCTGTTCCATACGAGTCACTGACTTTATGTTCCCCTTCAAATAAACACTAACATTCACACAAGTAACCACTCAAACGTACTTTAGCTGCCTTTAAATTTATTTCTCATGTGTATGTAAATGGCTAAAGGAGATATTTCAGAGATTAAATATATGATAATCCATCTCCTAACAACCACGCAAGAACTGTAGAACACCAAAAATCAAACTTCACTCTTGTTTTAAACCTGAAAAAATCTACAAGTGTTTCTGTCCATCCTTCCACTGAGAGAAGACAACACCATAAGTCTGAAACGGCATGTAGCTGTCATGAAGCAAGAAGGAAATAAACAAAAAATGTGTATTATAATCTTAAAAAAGATGTTTTTTTTTTTTGAGGGTTCTTTAGTAAAGAAAATGGTTCCATAAAGAACCATTTGCATGATTAAAGAGTTCTTTGCATAACGAAAGGGTTCTTCATGTTGATGGAGAATGTGCTGTAGATGGTTCTGTACAGGACCTGTTTATAAAGGCTTGTATATATCAAAAAAGGCTTCCACTACTGTTACAAGCCAAAAAGCCCCTTTTTGGTACTATGTAGAACCCTTTTTGCTAAGAGTGTAGAACGCCAGGACTGGACAACTGCAGTATGGCTTTATTCACTGATGTGTCTAAATTTGCAATTGAGATTAATTGGGATTATTCAATGCACCCAATTTCTAAGACTGAATTTTGGAGATGTGGAAAAATCTCTCTGCAGATTTCCTTGAAAAATTCTGCTTCTCAGTTAGAGAAGCACTTCACTAAATCCTGAGGTTTTATATCATATTCAGTTGTTGAGGCCAGTTGTTTAATTATTCTCTGTTAAATATGTCTGCCTTTTTCCTGACACTGAAAATTAATAACATGTACTTAAGGGCCATTTTGACAAACACTAAATAAATGATGGTTGGTGTGTGTGTATGTTTGTTTTCATACACTTTCAGGACAAAAACGTCCTGACTTTGTTAGAAAATGAGAGATTGTAAGGTGCTATTTACATTATTTATTTCTAAATTTGAACTAAAAGGACAAAAACCATTTCTTTTTGGTTACTGAGTTATACATAGCAACACTATGTATTAATTATATATATATATATATATAGATAGATAGATAGATAGATAGATAGATAGATAGATAGATAGATAGATAGATAGAAAGAGAGAGCATGGTCCTAGTTCCTGACAGGACATAAAAACAAGCATACGTGTGTGTGTGAGTGTAAGTAGTGGCATGTGTGGATGGGTGAGTGGGTGGGTGTTTGGGATAGGTGGGTGTTGAGTGCTGCTCTAGCAAAAGACTCATACTATTAGTGGGAAAATGGTCTTGAGCAATGAGGGACAAGCTTCATAAGCCTGCTCTATGAGCAGAAAATAATGGAAGTGGATGTCTTGAATATTGAATGATTCCAATTATGTGACTAATAGATTAGATTAGGAGACCGAAGACAGCAATGCTGAAATAAAAAGACTCAAAGTCTCATTGCTCAGCGTTCAGAGGAAAGAAACAGCATTTTAAAGGCAACCCGTGTTTATACGATAATGCTTATTTGTTGCCTAAAGCTGAAAAAGCAGGTGTTTAAATCCATGCTGTCACACACCATAAATTCAGATGCTCTTTTCAGTACAATTAATTGCATTCCCATTGGGCAATTATTCCCCCCATGATTATTTCATTTTACAGCTCATATAATGCAGATAGTTTTTTTTTTTTCTTCTTCTTTTTTTTTCACTGGGAGAAAAATGAAGCGGTGACATTTGGATCAGGTACGCATTGATCTCTGTTTAAGGGTATCTCTCGATTTGTTTGTGATACTAAATAAAACACAGATGATGAAACCACAGAGGTAAACTAAGAAGGCTGACCTTGGCCTGCCTCTGAAACACAAGCCTCAGAATGATCTGCAGGTCAGCAACCTTGTACTGCCCTCTATTATCAGACCCCACTCTTTCTCTCTCTCTCTCTCACTCACTCTCTCTACCAGGAGTTTATATCTCCTTATCTCTGTCTATAAGCACAGATTTTACATGGGTCAGCTATTAGACCGAATGCACCGTTTCTTTTTCAACTGTCATCATTTTCTTCTCCGATACAATATAATACGGAAGGATGCCACTCCAGGTCATACAGGTCATGTTCCAGCCCCTCCCGACATGTGCATGTTGATCGATATGCAGTCAAGGGAAAGCACACGAAAGTCTTTTCGACAACAGCACTCTTTAGCTTTGCCACTGTGTCTTGTTTTGCAGAGGAGGGATGTGCATTTCCAGGTGACTGGATGATTGTGACGCACCGAGACCGCGCTGTTATTGCTGAAAAATGTGACGGCGTCAGCAGCTCCTTGATGTTCCCCCCCATTCAATGAGTAATTACTGCAAATCGCAAAGGCAAGCGGGAGAGGGGCTGAAGATGCCTCATCCATTTTGACGCCCATCTTTTGCAATTTAAAGCACCGGCGATCTCTCAAAAGGGCCCCGCTGCAATTGCGGCGCATTTACACGCCATGATTTTCAAACTTGTCCTTGTCCAACGGAGCTCCTTATCTGCGATGCCCTTCGTTATTATTCCAGGAAAATAACTTTGTGCTCAAGGTGAGTGCAGCCTTGTGAGATGCAGGAAATGAGAATGTGTTTTTTTTTTCTTGCTTTCTGCAAGGCTCTTGCTTTCAGTTTATGCATTACAACTTTCACTTCCTACATGGAGGAAAGCAGAAGTGGAGTGTCACACTCATGTCAAAGCATTGCATCATACAAAGAGGTTATCACACCACACGCAACACGCACTGAGAGTCCAATCTGTCTTAAAGTTTGATGCTGAGTGAAGCTGATGCCTGGGTTCAAGGACAGGAGTGGTCAAAGTAAGTGGCCAGGCTGCTTGATCAAATGGATGTATGTGCTCAAAGCAGCAGTTCGATGTAGAGCTTCTTTACTCCTTTTTCATTCAAGCGTTAAAGACGGCAGGTTTCTTCACATCAGTTAAATGACCAACAATTGAGATCTTGATCTCCAAATGCAATTTTTCAGATGAAGCATTATTATCATTTGTTCAATTATTGTGAACTTTTTTCGTGCAGGCAACATGAACTCATTTGATCACTCACTGCTGTATCTAGAGTTGACATGATGGCAACCAAGTTGACTTTCACTTTTCCAAAACAGAAATTAGCTTGCCCAACATCGTTGTTTGCATATTTTCTGAGGAAAATTTCATTTTGAAGCATTATACCAGTTTTCAAAAATAAAAATAAATTTAGCAAGCTGTTTAGTTTTTGTTACTGTGCCTTTAAAACTGAAACATTCAAATGATTTCTGTTCTGATTGGCTTCCTGTTATAGTGTCTCATTAAGAAAGCAGTCCATGCTTAATCTCTCTTCATAGCATCAGCACGAACAGGTTCATTAAACTGCTGAACAGGCAGATATAATATCTCTGCCATCAGAACAAAACCTTGTATCTGCATTTTTCAGACGTTGACATGATTTGAAAATGCCTGTTGTCCTTTACATTGTGTGTGAATTTCATGATGAATGGACCAAAACAAATGAGCCAAAATGAGGTGGAATCATGTTTAGTTCCAATGACTTACATTAAAAGTAAAGTATGTTTTTTCCTTCGCCTGTAAAGTTACTATTTTGGAGATAGGAGGTTTTGATATGGGCTGTAGGCACTTTATTAACAGTTACACAGTACAATCTTAATGTCAAAAAGGAAAGTCTGGATTTCCATGAACTGGGCCTTTTAAATATACTTCTTTAAATATACTACTGCATTAACGCAACTTTGTTAACTTGGGATATTTTACAAAGTTGGACAACCCAAGAAGAAAAAACACTGCCGACAGTGACCCTTAAGCTGTTATTTCCAGTTCTCTTTTTGCAGAATGTCATTAGTCCAGCCAGTCTCTGCAGATCCTCCGTTTATGCAACCGTGTTAACCCAAGTGTTGCTCTGACTCATGTGGTTATATGGTTACTGGCTGCCTAAGTGTAGGCATAACACAACAGTTCTTTCCTCCACCCCCTCTGTGTAGGCCTTGCTAATGCACTCACTGCTCATATCTCTTCGCCAGTCACAGATGGCATTCACTGGCTCAAACTGGACGCATATCAGCCAGTGCCAGCAAGAAGTTATTTTTTTATTTTTATATTTATATGCCAATGTCTTGGTGGATTAAATGACATTTATTAGACATTGTAATGTAAGGTTCATGAGATGACTTTAATTTTTGAATGAAATTTAGAATGTAGTATAGCTGTAGTAGTTTAACAACAAGTACTACATACAGTACTGTGCAAAAGTCAGATACCTTTCCTTCATTCATTAAATACAGCCTTTAAGGACAAATTGTTCTTTTTACTGATGATACTTCTGAGGAGATTAGATGTAAAAGGATGCAAATGCATCAGAAAGGGGACAGTCAAAGGAAATTCAAAAAATTATTAAAGATACAGAGAAAACTGGACTCCTAACAAGTGGGCAACGACTGGAAGACCACCAAAACAGTCAATAGCAGATAAACCGCATGTTTATCTTTGAGAGATAGCAGAAAATCAAGCTCCACTCTTGCTTCAGATCTGAAAAAATACACAACTGTTTCTGTCCATCCTTCTACTGTGAGAAGACACTCAACACTGTGAGTCTGAAAGGATGTGCAGCTGTCAAGACGCTCTTACTGAGAAAAGCAAACAGACAAAAAAATTATCAGAACAATAGACTGACCACCCCAGAGTCCAGAATCATTCTGCATCATTTAATGTTTTTAGTATTACTCAGATCATGTGAAGCAGAAAATGTAACCAACCTCTAAGACTGAACTTTGGAGAAATATTCCTGCAGATTTTTTTCTGCATAACTTTCTTCTCAATTCTAAAGAAATTAACATCTTTTATACAGAATTCAACATATGCTTTCTGCTTTTCACCCTGATGCTAAAAAATGAAGAATTTCGCATTACTGTCGATTCTGATGACACATTAAATAAATAGGGAACTCTGACATTTACACATTGCTGTTTCTTCTACATCTATTTATTCAACTTTATTCTCTGTATTCACTACTACATTTAAAAAGTTGAATTGTTCTGAGTCAGAAACTGAAATCATATCTAAGCCACCAAACCACAGCACATCTAACTGTTGTTGTGGTGCAAACACACTAATCCCAGGTCACTGGAAGCTACAGTATTGATCCATTGGCAGGTACACACTCACTGTTCAAGCTGTTCATCCATAGCTACTCTGTTAGGGTCCTTATTTGCAGCAAACGTGAAGATTGAGAAAGCGAGTAAAACAGTATTGATTTTGCAATTGATAGTAGCATGGCTGGTATTGATCAGGATCAAGTATCTGTCATTTGCAGTGCCTTGCAATTTCCACTGGTAGTGGCTTTGCAATTAAGGCCTGATTAGCATTCAAGGCTTATGTGTAATTTATTGTAATGGAAGTTCATTAAATTGGTAACTTGCTTTTGGAGGTCAGTGAGCCCTCATGGTGCCTTGGGGTTTAGAGTTTTAATGACAGTAAGTTCATTTGCTTGACAATGAAGGCCAAAATACCATATTATATATATTTCGGCGCAATATATGTTGTATGTACTATTGAAGTTAATGTTTCCAGAATGGTTCTAGGAAAACGTTTAATTTGGTATAGAACATTTAAATTATCTAGCAGTTCTTTTTCACATTTGCACATCACATTAACAAAATTGTTCTGTAAAACAGGATCCTTAGGGAACCAAAAGTGACATCTATGATATCAATCCAAACCCTTTTGGGGTGGTGATTTAAAGGGGTGGCAATTCACAGTGGCACCAGATGTCTGTAGAGAGTAAAGCCTCTAAAAGCTACATCACAGAATGTTATCACATGAATTCTTTCTGAACACACTGCCTGATAGTTTTGGCCTGGAACATATTTTTAAAAGCCAGTCATGACAGACAAGTACACATAGGGCATTTTAAGGCACAATCATATCCAAAACTTTACGGATTTACTATTGTTTTACTGTTATCAATGGAAATATATGGAAACTATGCAGCAAAATCAGTCCACATTGAATTCACTGTTGTTGTGATGTCACAAAAACCAACATATTTACATATATCAACCTATTCAGCATACAGCTGAAGTTAGGAGTGTTTCAGCCTGGACTGCTTTTCTTGAATGAAGCGCAGAGCAGCCAGAGCAGCCAATCAGAACAAAGCTCATATACATATATCAGTCTTAAGGCGACAGTAACAAAAACGAACTATTTGCCCATTGCGTATTTATTTAATTCTAAGACACAACAGTTGAAAAATTGTACTGTAAATATGAGCGATGGCTAATTTTGGTACATAAACCACACATACATAATAAGTGAACCTCAGGGCGAAAAAATAAAAAACACAGAAATGTAGGATATGAGCATTTTAAGAATGCAAAATAAGTCAAATATTTAATTTTTCTACAAAATCTGCTTGAATTGAAATATTGGCAATATTCAACTATGTGATCTTCAAATTCTTACATTTGTGGGTAGAAAATGTGAAAATATCATCTGTAAGGTGTTTTTTGTCCTTACGGCACAAAGTATGGCTACAAATGAGCATCTTACTGTGGCCAAACTAGCGGAACCTACACATCGCCGCTGCACCCCTCCACCACCCCTCGTCTCACAGTAAAATCAATGGAGTGATGTAGGTATCTTGGGGAGGACAAGGGGAAAGGCTTAAGCAGGCCATGCGTCTGAGCTCTATTTCGTGCATCACTGCCTATAAGCTCAAACATCATGCTCGGCCCTGACTGCTCTTCATTCCCATATCCTCTCCAAACAAACAACACTTGCTTGCAAATACACACACTCGCTCTTCCTGAGAGAACAACATACTAGCAGCTTCTCCATTGATCTACTGCCGTCCAAGTACTGCTGCACAAGCACTAACTGCATCAACAACAGCAGGCCATTACATAATGAAAAGAAGCCCAACCTCTATTAAATTAATATAAGAGCCATAAAAATTGGCTTGAAAATGCAAAGCAATGCACAGAAGCATTTATAGATGCCAGTGTCAGTAGCCTACAGTCACTTAACTGTATTTAAAGCCCTGATCCCCAGAAGATCCTCTGACTCTAATTCAAAATGACAAATAACATGGCAGAAGAAAACCGTGTCAGCCTCCTTAATTTTCATAAGCAGACAACAATACCATTTGATCTCTTCAATCTCTGGACTATTTCTGGCAGCATGCTCCCAAATTCTAACTGCAGCATTCTCCCAGTGCCTGCTGAGTTTGACTTTTTATAGTTTGCAAATCAGTCAAACAGCAGAAGCCTCGCTAACATATAAGTGCGCCATCGATAAGCCTATAAAGCTAACATGAAATGACACGGTCAATGAGGTTCACAACTATGTGCCCTGCAGGGAAACCCCTGCCTGTCTTCTGTCCACTGCACAACCTGCTATTGACAAGCAGATGGACGGTAGTCAGTGAAAATAAAGATTAAACGCCACAGTGAGAGACAAAAACATGTTATGTGTATCTTACTTTACTTTAACCTCTTGCATTCTAAGGGCCTGTTATTATATCTGTGTAATATGGATGCTGATGAAGTAGATGAGGGAGTATGAAGCAAGAGCAAGTTAGTAGTTTTCTTGCAGTCCGTCGATACTGAAAACAGAGAAAAGCACAAATGCAAGATTAGGGAATTAGGACTAAGGAAACTAAAGAAAACAAACTAGAGACTAAACAGAAAATATTGAAAGAAATACAAAGAAAAGTAACATTAACATGGAGCTTAACAGGGCTGATAAACATTAGGAAAAACAACAAAAAACTATGGCTACTGAAGAAACAATGTTAAGTGAAGACCAAGAAGAAGACAGTAGGCGTGTATATATGCAGAGAAACACCAACAACAAACACCTAAACAGAATGACTGGTAGGGTGTAAACACAAGACACAGGTGAGCAGGATAACAAGTGGCAGAGCTAGGGGGGAACAGGAGAGAGAAAGATGAAAACTGACTGGAAACGATCTGATAACAGCAAGTTAAGCTTAAACTCAGGTAGCTCAGATATCTGGTTCCATTCACCACCACTATGAACAATTGTGAAGTTTCTCAAGAATGGTACATTTCATATCAAACAGCTCTGAGTGAATTAATTTACATATTAACAATATGATTGGGGATCCCTTTTAATAATGTAGGGTCAGATATTTAAGTTAACCTTTAGTTTCTGCTGTGCTTGTCAAGGTGACTCCTCCTTTATTTCTTAATGAAAATTATTCAAAAATGCTTTTGGGTTAAATTATCAGAAGACAGAAACTGTATCTAACCATACTTGGGAACTTTAGAATGTGAATCTTATGTCTCATCTCAACATTTTCCAAAACAGTAGAAGTCACTTTTTGGTAAGAGCTAATAAATAAACAATAAACTTAGGAACACCATCAAGAAATACCTGAGCACAATTACTAAGGGGGGATATACTACAAACAAGACACAGGTGAACAGGACAAGGTGGCAGAGCTTGGGGTGGGGATGGGAGACATGACTGGGGCAGTTTTTTCAACATGTTTTTATCATTCCAGGTTGCTATGCAAGAACAGTGACTGTAACACTGTAAGCTGCTGGAAACAATATTTGGCTCTTGTATGCTTCCTTGGCCCTTCTTTGTTTCCTTTACTTTGCTAAACTGCTATATACAAGCAAAAGAATGATCGGTTGTGGGTTAGCACAAAAAAAACAGCTGTGTTGATCTACAGTGACCAAATCACAGCAGTGATTCACTTGAACAACCTGTTCTCTTGTGTTTTATTTCTTAAAGTATCACTGAATACCATGTCTAGAATATAAGGGGTTATAATCCCAGGCTTAACACACACTAAGGCATATTACTCAGTGCTATAGCACAAATTGATTTAGCTATTCTTAGATTATAGAAGTGTGTAATAAAACTTTGGGCCTGCATGCAGGCCATGGCCATTTAAGGGGCTAAATAGATACATTATCATAATACTTTATTTTTGGATCTAATTCCAGTCATGTCAGACCAAAACAGGAAAGCAGTGCCGCTTGTCTTGGTTTGTGGTGTTTGTGCAGGATATGTTTCATGAGGCGTAGCATCTTCCAGCAGCTTCACGCTGAAGAACAACGCTGGCATGTCTTATGATATGTTGTTTTTTCCACCTCTCCGCTCTTCTGAGGCGTCATCATTATCACCATCACTATCTCGCATTCACAGTCTACTGCTAGTGGAAGCATCTGCTCTGGAGAATAGCATGAAAAAGCTTGTTGCTTTCTTATCTTGTCACTACTGCATTTCTTCATCCTCCTTTTATGACAGTATCTCATCTCTCTTCTTAAAGTCCAACAGTTTGTCCAAAATCTCTGCATAATTAAATAGATGAAGTGTAAACAAAGTCATTCCGAGTGATTGGATGTGAAGTGGTTCATTGTAGAGAAATGTATAGACTTGCATTTCTTTATAGAAGTAAATAGTGATAAATGCGACCAAGGTTGTGATGTCTACAGTGCAAATATAACCATTTTATTTGCTATCCAATATTTGAACATACATGTGTCTTCTGTATTTTGTATATATAAAGTTGGTAATCGTAAAATAGTGTAATGGTAAAATACTGCACTCCCGCAGATTCACAATTCCCATCACAATTTCTTGCTAATTTTCAGTGTTGTGCATGGGAGCGGGAGGGAATATCGACCCACTGCAGGTGGGAGTAGGCCGAAACATGAATGAATAGAAATCCCACAAATTAATAAACAGCCTGAATGAAGTAGAACAATCATTAAATCATATATAAACAATGTAAAATGTTATCAGTAAAACAGGTAAAATGAGTCATTCTAAAGAGTTGCAAAGCAACTGTTCATGTGAACAACATGGAATTTCTCACAGCTTATGGAGATGGCAGAGCATTGAGTACAAGGGCCACAGCTGCCAAGTCCAGTAAAACACCAAAATAACCAATCAGTTTAATTCCTGCTTTATTTCTTCTTCTTCTTTCGGCTGCTCCCTTTAGGGGTCGCCACAGCGGATCATCTGCCTCCATCGTGCCCTATCCACTGCCTCCTCTACACCAACCACACCTTTACACCAACCATCTCCATGTCCCCTTCACTACATCCATAAACCTTCTCTGAGGTCTACTTCTTCTCCTTCTACCCGGCAGCTCCATCTCCAACATTCTTTGACCAATATATCCACTATTCCTCCTCAACACATGTCCAAACCATCTCAACCTGGCCTCTCTGGCTTTATCTCCAAACTGCTCCACCTTCACTGTCCCTCTGATTTGCTCATTTCTAATCTTGTCCGTCCTTGTCACTCCCAACGAAAATCTCAGCATCTCTGCCACCTCCAGCTCAGCGTCCTGTCTTTTAGACAGAGCCAAAGTCTCCAAACCATACAGCATAGCAGGACGCACTACTGAGAATAAATGGCACATGGTTACTTCACAGTGAGCCTGATGACCATGACTACTGTACAATTTCAGCAGGGAATAATATACTTGTGAATGGACCATGTCAGATATTGGATGTCAGTTCGCCTTAACTGAACTGTGGAGTGGGCCAAAACATTTCGGTTGCGGGCAGTAGCGGGGCAAATGATTATGATTTTCTGCCAGAGCAGGATGAAATCTTGCTGGAGTTGGCAGGAATGGGACTAAAAAACAATCCCACACAGATCTATAAAATAGTATTCAAAGTATTTTTTCCTTGGGTATTATTTTGCCTATTTAAAAATGCATTTTAAAAAACTTTTCAAAACTATCACAAAACAATATCTGAGGCATCAGGCAGTGTAGTTCCAGTCATTTCATGCCATACCTTACTGTATGTTAGCTTTTAGATGCATTGAACTTTCCTGACGCCTCGTTGCTATGACCACCACTGTGAACAATCCCGTTTTTATAGAATGGAGAATTTCATATTGAACTACTCTGAATGACATTTATTTATATCCATTCTAAAAATTAGGGTCAGATATGTAAGTCAACCTTCATTATTCATTAGGGTCAGATGTGTAAGTCTACTATCATTAGGCTCTACCTTTCAATATCGTTTCACATGCTTAAGCGATTTCTCCTTAATACTGTGATGAAAAATTGCTTTAGGGTTAATTATTTGGGAGATAAGCTATATCTAACCATACATGGGAATGGGAAGTTTATGCATCTCCTTAACATCTTCCAAAACAGCAGAA
This sequence comes from Pygocentrus nattereri, assembly GCF_015220715.1. NCBI lineage: Eukaryota > Metazoa > Chordata > Actinopteri > Characiformes > Serrasalmidae > Pygocentrus > Pygocentrus nattereri. Next base: position 21,418,151 of record NC_051227.1, on the reverse strand, counting down.
GCCACCTTTTGGTAGGAGTTAAACAGATTTAGGAAGGAAACATATTGTCTCTCTAGAGAGCACTAAAAAAACACACTGACCCCAAATTCGTCCAAGCAGACATCACGACCATGATTAAAGCCCTCATTATTCTCCTGATTGACTCACTGGCTGATATATAACCTGCGATATTAATATTCAGCCACAGGAGAGAGGGATTTAAATGATAATATGTTCGGCAGGGATCATTTCCACATATTTAATTCTGAGAGCCATCCATTGAGTTTGCTGGGAAGAGGTATCCCTCAGTGCTCGAAATACCCAATTAACACTGGGAAGGATCTGGCAGAGGAGTATTTGGGGAAATCAAATTCCTTTTTCAACAGGCCCCTTGTAGGAAAGCAGGCAATAAGGCCCTTTATCTAATACATGCCAAGAATAATTAGGTTATTTCAGCACTGCCTGTTGTTACTCAATAATTAGGCCAGTCTCTTATGGATTTGTGTGAGGACACGTTGACCTTGACGGTAAAGGAGGAAAAAACAACGCTTGCCACTGCCATCCAAACTGAGGATAGCAGGTCAATTCCCACTGCCGGCAGGTACACCCCGGTCACGTAGTGTGCGTTCCAGCGGCGCTGGTGCAGAAAGCTGTTGGAAGCTCAGGACGCAGAGATGAAAAGGAATATGTGATGAAGTGCGCTGAGGTCCTCAAGGAGACACAAGGCAGCCTCTGCATCCCCCTCCCCTCCCATCCTTTTCCAGTTCCATCCCCTCCTTTTGGCCTTGCTTTAATAGGGCTTTTCAATGGAGGGATGAAAATACTTTGTTGGTTGTTACAGACTTGGTTCAGAAAAAAATGGGTGAATAAATTTATTGTTCTTCAGCTTGGCAACTTATTTGATAATGCCAGTGATATCACGATTAATGTATGCTGAAAGAACAGGCAAGCGTGACAGCCAGTCTTAATACTACTTCCAAAGTAATTCAGATCACTCACATTTTTTTATTTTTTTATATTTTTATTTTATTTAGGAAGATATTACTGTTACTATATACAGTATACTATGGCGTAATGTTTTAATAGTCAAATTTTTACAGGGGTATCAACAATGTGGGAACAATGTTGCTTAATTCATGTGGTATTATATGGCATTCCCAGTGCTAATGTCTCTAAAATGTGATTAAAACTTAATAGCCTATCTGCTTCTGTCTGAAAGGCTTAATTAAGTCTTTATGTCTTAATTTTATTACTTCTTGTTTCTCAATTTTGGCTTTAAAATATGTACATATATTCTGATTAATCTCTGACAAAGACAAAACTCACACTAAAGCCTTTAAACTAGCAAAATGAACTGCTCCACCCAATATGTCATTTTTAACTCTATGCTTACAGGAACTGCCTTCTGTTGTTAAGAGACTGTTGTTGTACAGTTTCTTAAAGTACAGTTAATCAAAAAGGCCTGTTAAAGGATTCATCACTGTGCAACACTTTACCACCAAGAGTTCAAAGCCAATCAGATTTGAAAGCATAGTTCTGCAGAGTTGGAGGCCACTTTGAATTCCTTTGAAATCATGTTCCTCACAACAGTCCCAAACTTTTTCCCCATTATCCTGCTAAAAGAGGCTGCTGCCATTGGGGAATACCAGCCATGTTTTGCTAGGTGGCATGTGTTAAACTAACGTCCACATGAATGCCTGGAGCCAGGTTTACCCAGCAGAACATTAACCAGAGCGTCACACTCCCTCCACTGCCTTGTCTTTATCCCACAGTGCATTCTGTCATCACTTCCCCAGGTAATGGCGTATACATACAATACCTGGCCATCCACGTGATGTAAAATAAAGTGAGACTCATTGGACCAGGTGACTTTCTTTCATTGTTTCAGTTCCGACACTTGCATGCTCATTGTAGACGCTTTCAACAGTGGACAGGGATTAGAACAGGCACTCTGACTGTTCTATGCCTCGTGCATACACAGCATGATGCAATGCACTGTGTGTTGATACATTCCTCATGTAATCATCACTCAAAATTTCTGTAAATTGTGCCACACTACCCTTTCTGTGGATCATGTTGCTGTTTTGTGGTTTGTTCCTCCTCAGACCACTGTCAGCAGGTACTCACCACTGCTGGATGTAGCTCCCCAAAGACCTTGCTTATAAAGATCTGACCCAGGACTTCATGCCTGCCCATTTCTCCCACATCCAACACTTCAACTACAACCAATTGTTTGCTGACCATCTACTGACATGCACCATCATTGCAACTTAACGTGAATAATAAACAGCTGCTTTATCTGGTGTTCACATCATCTAACTTAATGTATATAAGGTTTATATATACATACATACTTACATACAGACATCTATCTATCTATCCATCTATCTATCTATGTATATGCTACGTGCAAAAGTAAAATAAATCAATTATAGGTAAAGCTTTTGGGAAATGCTTGCACCAGGAGATTAATTGTCTTTTATTTTACAGACAAGATCCCCACTGAGACAAAAATGGGTCAGACAGAATTATGATTTAATTGCTGTTTCATTTTTAATACACATATCTCATCAGGGATTACCTATTAAATGCTTAATAATACAAAAATAATTTTAAAATACACCTACTGTACATTTTTTACATTTTCTTGGACAAATACTGCATTATTTTACATGAATGAACTTATTTATATTCATATAATTTAAATTTGCAGGTACAGCACACATTAACATAAAAACTGCATATGCGTTAAAACAAGATAAACGCCTGCTACAGGTCTCCTCATAAGTCATCCAGGCACTGGCAGGAAGTGTTAAAGGTCAAGAAAGATCAGACTGATGCACACCTTCAATGATAAGCTTGCAGGTCACTGACAGGGCAGGAAATCAAGAACACCTCTTCTTTGAGGGTTACAAAGGGTCAAGGGTCCCTCTGAGGACACAGGGGATTGGCACACTGCAGCACAGAGTGACCACAGACTCCTGAGTACAGCTAGTGATGCATTTGAGCATTTGAGTCATGTGTTCCTTGGAAAGACAGGCCAAAAAAATGGTCATAAGTTTAGAAAAATCATGACCACAATAGCAGTTTTGAATGACTCACATTCTGTGACTTTAAGCTGGATCAAGAGATCTAAAATTCCACTGAAAAAAAAACAACGATGTTAGTTCTTTCAAATGTGGACACAGAATATTTAGAAGACTTAGAGGTGGTTGAATTGCACTGTCCTAAACATATTCACTGACATATTAACATCATTCCACAAAAATGTACATGTAGAAGTCCAGTACAACATCAGTGCTAATGTTATCACTTGTGAACATGCCCAGTACTGAGGACACTGTTCAATTCAGTCATGTCTCAAAAGAGCTCAACACTGAGATTAATAACTGACCATTACATTGATTTATCCGTCTACTCAGGCTTTAGCAGAGCTCAGTGATAATGAGATTAGAAACTAATCATCATTTTAATTTATCAGTCTACTCAGGTTTTAGCAGAGCTCAGTAACACTTAGATTAATAATGGTCATCACACTGATTTATGAGTCTACTCAGGCTTTAGCAGAGCTCACTAACACTGAGATTAGCAACTGACCATCGCATTGATTCATCAGTCTACTCAGGCTTTAGCAGAGCTCACTAACACTGAGATTAGTAACTGACCATCACATTGATTCATCAGTTTACTCAGTCTTTAGCAGGGCTCACTAACACTGAGATTAATAACTGACCATCACATTGATTGATCAGTCTACTCAGGGTTTTATCAATGTTTGTAAAGAAGCTTTTTGCTGAACTGCTCTTTAGTTCAATTAGCAGATTTGCCTGATAGCATGATGGTGTTTCATTTAAAGATTAACAATTAATTCATGAATTGATTGATTTATTTCTTGTTATTGTAATTGTTATAAAATTATTCTCTACAAATTAAAAATGTAACTCTATTCTGAATACTGCCTGTTCAAAAGGTAACTTGGACTCAATTACACCGTTTCTTTCAAATTTCTATATAATTAAACTGTTTGTCATATAGGTTCAATATGAAATGCTCCATTCTAGAGAATTTGTTGAATCAAAATTTTTCACAGCTGTGGTGACCAGAAACATGTCTCAAGAGCTGACTCAAAAAGCAACTTCACAGGAAGTTGCTAAATGAAATGTTATGCCTACGGTAGGCATTTCATTTCAAAATAGTCCGCAAGGAAAACTTTTTCAAATTTATTACCTTAATTGTAATCCTACTTTACCATTATCAACAAAACATAAAACTTAGAAGACACATGCAGGTTCACTGGTCATTTCCTATCACTACCTCTGTAAAGAAATGAGTGTGGCTAAGTTTCTCTAATATGAACCATTTCACATCAGATGAATCTAAATCTCAGAATTATGAATCTACTTGAATTATGCAGAAATTTTGGAGAAAAAAAAATCTGTGGAATTCCCCTTTAGTTTCTCTATTCTGAAGACATATGAGTGTATCTACACACAATGTCCACATGGTTATATTAAA